>NC_092730.1:38546986-38846986 GCF_047496885.1 Scyliorhinus torazame
GGCAACATCCTGGTGAACCTCCTCTGCACCCTCTCTAAAACATCCACATCCTTTTGGTAATGTGGCAACCAGAACTGCACGCAGTATTCCAAATGTAGCCTAAATGTTGTCCTATACAACTGTAACTTGACCTGCCGACTCTTGTATTAGATCTTCCAAAATGCATCACCTCGCATTTGCCTGGATTGAACTCCACCTGCCATTTCTCTGCCCAACTCTCCAATCTATATATATTTGCCTGTATTCTCTGACAGTCCTCCTCGCTATCTGCAACTCCACCAATCTTAGTATCACCTGCAAACGTGCTAATCAGACCACGTATACCTTCGTCCAGATCATTTATGTATATCACAAACAACAGTGGTCCGAGCATGGAGCCCTGTGGAACACCACTAGTCACCTTTCTCCATTTTGAGACACACCCTTCCATCACTACTTTATGTCTCCTGTTGCCCAGCCAGTTCTTTATCCAACTAGCTAGTACACCCTGAACCCCATACGATTTCACTTTTTCCATCAACCTGCCATGGGAAACTTTATCCAACGCTTTACTGAAGTCCATGTATATGACATCTACAGCCCTTCCCTCATCAATTAGCATTGTCACTTCCTCAAACAATTCTATGAGGTTTGTAAGACATGACGTTCCCTGCACAAAACCATGCTGCCTATCGCTGATAAATCTATTTTCTTCCAAATGTGAATGGGTCCTGTCCCTTAGTATCTTCTCCAACAGTTTGCCTACCACTGACGTCAAGCAGACAGGTCTATAATTGCCTGTATTATCCCTGCTACCCTTCTTAAACAAAGGGATAACATTAGCAATTCTCCAGTCCGCCGCAACGTCACCCGTGCTCAAGGATGCTGCAAAGATATCTGTTAAGGCCCCAGCTATTTTGTCCCTCACTTCCCTCAGAAACCTGGGATAGATCCCATTCGGACCTGGGGACTTGTCCACCTTAATGAAAATGAAATGAAATGAATGAATGAATGAATAAATGAAATGAAATGAAATGAAATGAAAATGGCTTATTGTCACAAGTAGGCTTCAATTAAGTTCCTGTGAAAAGCCCCTAGTCACCACATTCCGGCGCCTTTTCGGGGAGGCTGTTACGGGAATTGAACCGTGCTGCTGGCCTGCCTTGGTCTGCTTTCAAAGCCAGCGATTTAGCCCAGTGTGCTAAACAGCCCCTTTAATGCCTTTTAGAATCCCCAAAACTTCCCCCTTCCTTATGCCGACTTGACCTAGAGTATTTAATCATCCATCCCTAGCCTCAACATCCATCATATCCCTCTCCTTGGTGAATACCGATGCAAAGTACTCATTAATAAGCTCACCCATTTCCTCTGACTCCACGCATAAATCCCCTGTTTTGTCTTTGAGTGGGCCAATCCTTTCTCTAGTTACCCTCTTGCTCCTTATATACGAATAAAAGGCTTTGGGATTTTCCTTAACCCTGTTTGCCAAAGATATTTCATGACCCCTTTTAGCCCTCTTTGTTGCGCATTTGAGATTTGTCCCACTTTCCCGATATTCCTCCAAAGCTTCATCAGTTTTAAGTCACCTAGATCTTATGCATGCTTCCTTTTTCATCTTAGCTAGTCTCACAATTCCACCCGTCATCCATGGTTCCCTAATCTTGCCATATCTATCCCTCATTTTCACAGGGACATGTCTGTCCTGCACTCTAATCGACCTTTCCTTAAAAGACTCCCACATTTCAAATGTGGATTTACCCTTAAACAGCTGCTCCCAATCCACATTCCCTAGCTCCTGTCGAATTTTGTTAAACTTGGCCTTTCCCCAATTTAGTACTCTTCCTTTAGGACCACTTTCGTCTTTGTCCATGAGTATTCTAAAACTTACGGAATTGTGATCGGTATTCCCAAAGTAATCACCGACTGAAACTTCAACCACATGGCCGGGATCATTCTCCAATACCAGGCCCAGTAAAGCCCCTTCCCGAGTTGGACTATTTACACACTGCTCTAAAAAACTCTCCTGGATGCTCCTTACAAATTCTGCTCCATCTACGCCTCCAACACTACATGAGTCCCATTCAATATTGGGGAAGCTAAAATCTCCCATCACAACCACCCTATTGCTCCTACATTTTTCTATAATTTGTCTACATATTTGTACCTCTACTTCACGCTCGCTTTGGGGAGGCCTGTAGTAAAGTCCCAACAATGTTACTGCACCCTTCCTATTTCTTAGCCCTACCCATATTGCCTCGGTGCTCGAATCCTCCATCGTGCCCTCCTTAATCACAGCTGTGATATCATCTCTGACCAGTAATGCAACTCCTCCACTCCTTTTCCCTCCCTCTCTATCCCTCCTGAAGCATCTATACCCTGGGATATTTAGTTGCCAGTCTTGCCCTTCCCTTAACCAAGTCTCAGTAATACCAATAACATCATATTCCCAGGTACTAACCAAGCCCTAAGTTCATCTGCCTTACCTGCTATACTTCTCGCATTGAAACCTCTGTCCCTTTGCGTTCATCATCTCTTCCCTGTCTACCTTTCCCCTTAGTCACATTGAGTTTATTATCTAGTACCTTACTGGCTTTAGTTGCTGCCTCTTTACGACCTCTAACTTCCTAATCTGGTTCCCATCCCCCTGCCACATTAGTTTAAAACCTCCACAACAGTGTTAGCAAAAGCGCACTCTAGGACATTGGTTCCAGTCCTGCCCAGGTGTCGACCATCCAATTTGTAATGGTCCCACTGCCCCCTGAACCGGTTCCAATGTCCCAAAAATCTGAAACCCTCCCTCCTGCACCATCTCTCAAGCCACGTATTAACTCTGACTATTCTTGAATTTCTAATCTGACTGTCTCGTGGCACTGGTAGCAATCCTGAGATTACTACCTTTGAGGTCCTACTTTTTAACTTGTCTCCTAACTCCCTAAATTCTGATTGTAGGACCTCATCCCGTTTTTTACCTATATCTTTGGTGCCTATATGCACCACGACAACTGGCTGTTCACCCTCCCCCTTCAGTATTTCCTGCAGCCGATCTGAGATAACCCTGATCCGTGCACCCGGGAGGCAACATACCATTCGGGAGTCTCGTTTTCGACCACAGAAATGCCTGTCTATTCCCCTTACAATTGAATCCCCTATGACTATAGCCCTGCCAGTCTTTTTCCCGCCCTTCTGTTCAGCAGAGCCAGCCATGGTGCCATGAGCCTGGCTACTACTGCCTTCCCCTGGAGAGTCATCTCCCCTAACAGTATCCAAAACGGTATACCTGTTTTGGAGGGAGATGGCTGCAGGGGACACCAGCACTGCCTTCCTGCCCTTTCTCTGCCTTTTGGTCACCCATTCGCTGTCGCCCTTACCAATCCTAATCTGCGGTGTGACCAACTCACTGAACGTGCTATCCACGAACTCCTCAGCATCGCGGATGCTCCAAAGTGAGTCCATCCGCAGCTCCAGAGCCATCATGCGGTCTAACAGGAGCTGCAGCTGGACACACTTCCCGCACATGAAGGAGTCAGGAGCATCTGCCGCGACCCTGAACTCCCACGTAGAGCAAGAGGAGCATAACACGGGTCTGGGATCACCTGCCATTTTTACACCCCCAACAGTAAATTTGAAAAAAAAAATGTACACCCCTTCTCAGCAAGCACAGACTCAGCAACCACTGCGCCCCGCACGATAACACCTCAGGGAAAAGAAAAACTACTTACCAGTCAAGCCAATCATTTACCTGCAGGCTGTGACGTCACGGTTCAACGTCTTTCTACTTCTACCTGCCCTCAAGTATCCCTCTTGATCTTTACTCGGCTGGGATCCTTACAGAGATTGTCTTTTTTTTTTGGTTAGAGGAGGAGGTAGGGAGGGAAACACTGAAGAAGTGTTTCGGATTTAACTGTCACTTGACAACAGCTCTTCCACAAACCACCTTTTGGATGCAGTGATCGCAATGTACAGGTGCAAATTGTCCCCACAACAGCCAATCAGCAGCTCCGCTCTATTGGGCTGTGCTGGATGCTTGACTTGACTTGAATACCTAGGGTGTCTTGCTCAGGTACACTTTCTGGATGCAGTGACCGCAATGCGGTCTATATGATAGACAGACAGTGAGGATAAAACACAGTCACACACCTGTTACTGAGCAGTAAAATATGTTATATATCACAGAGACAATGAAGGTAAAACACACTCTCTCTCCCCACACACTCACACTCATGCAGATTATTTCTCACACTCGCACACTCCCTCACACAGACTGACACACTTTCTTGCATATGCTCACACTCTTTCATATTCACACACTTTCAGATACTCACACTCAATGTCACAACAGTAACTGACTAATAAGCAGTACAATGTGCATCATATATCATAGAGAACAAATGATGGTAAACCACACACTCACACTCTCTTTCACACACACCAGTATCTGGGCAGGAACAGTAAAATATGTTAAATATATCAAAGAGAGATAATGAGGGTAAAATGCAAACATGCTCACAAACACACATGCTCACACACGCACTCTCTCATACACACGCACTCTCTCATACACATGCACTCTCTCATACACACGCACTCTCTCATACACACGCACTCTCTCATACACACGCACTCTCTCATACACACGCAGTCTCTCATACACACGCAGTCTCTCATACACACGCAGTCTCTCATACACACGCAGTCTCTCATACACACGCAGTCTCTCATACACACGCAGTCTCTCATACACACGCAGTCTCTCATACACACGCACTCTCTCATACACACGCACTCTCTCATACACACGCACTCTCTCATACACACGCACTCTCTCATACACACGCACTCTCTCATACACACGCACTCTCTCATACACACGCACTCTCTCATACACACGCACTCTCTCATACACACGCACTCTCTCTCATACACACGCACTCTCTCTCATACACACGCACTCTCTCTCATACACACGCACTCTCTCTCATACACACGCACTCTCTCATACACACGCACTCTCTCATACACACGCACTCTCTCTCATACACACGCACTCTCTCTCATACACACGCACTCACGTACACACGCTCTCGCACTCACTCTCACACAGGCACTCGCTCTCACACACGCACAGAGCGAGTCAGTGAGGGTAATACACACTTTCACACACAATAATGTGGGTAGATGCCAAGAGAGAAGATCAAACCAAGCTAGAGTCAGACAGACTGTCGACAGTTGTGGCAAGGACTAAACAATATAACGGGCTACAAAGCGAAGCTGAACAGTATCTCTGGCAGCAGCGCACCCCTCCCCGAGGAACTTAATGCATTCTATGCTCGGTTCGAGCAGGTAACCAACAATCCGCTGGCGAGTGCCCCAGCAGCCCATAATTCACCCATACCCACCATCACAGCTTCCGAAGTCAGATTGGCCTTCCTGAAAGTGAACCCTTGGAAGGCGACGGGCCCAGACGGGATCCCTGGTCGTGCACTCAGAGACTGCGCGGAGCAGCTGGCGGAGATATTCGCAGACATCTTTAACCTGTCCCTACTCCACTCCAAGGTCCCCATCTGCTTCAAGAAGATCACCATCATACCGGTACCAAAGAAGAACCAGGCAACGTGCCTCAATGACTACTGACCAGTGGCCCTGACTTCAGTCGTAATGAAGTGCTTTGAGAGGTTGATCATGAAGCACATCACCTCCATACTCCCAGAACGCCTTGATCCACTGCAATTCGCATACCGCTGCAACCGGTCCACACCAGACACCATTTCCCTGGCCCTACACTCATCCCTAGAGCATCAATTTTTGACTACAGCTCCGCATTCAACACCATAATCCCAGCCAAGCTCATATCAAAGCTCCAAAACCTAGGACTTGGCTCCCCACTCTGCAACTGGATCTTCGATTTTCTGACCAACAGAGCACAATCAGTAAGAATGAACAACAACACCTCCTCCACAATAGTCCTCAATACTGGCACCCCGCAAGGCTGCGCACTCAGCCCCCTACTCTACTCCCTGTACACACACGACTGCGTGGTAAAACTTGGTTCCAACTCCATCTACAAGTTTGCTGACGATACGACTATAGTGGGCCGGATCTCGAATAACGACGAGTCCGAATACAGGAGGGAGATAGAGAACATAGTGGAGTGGTGTAGAATTACATAGAACATACAGTGCAGAAGGAGGCCATTCGGCCCATCGAGTCTGCACCGACCCACATTAATCCCTCACTTCCACCTTATCCCCGCAACCCAATAACCCCTCCCAACCCTTATGGACACTACGGGTAATTTATCATGGCCAATCCACCTAACCTGCACGTCTTTGGACTGTGGGAGGAAACCGGAGCACCCGGAGGAAACCCACGCGGACACGGGGAGAACGTGCAAACTCCACACAGACAGTGACCCAGCGGGGAATCGAACCTGGGACCCTGGCGCTGTGAAGCCACAGTGCTAATCACTTGTGCTACCGTGCTGCCCACATGAAAATCGCTTATTGTCACAAGTAGGCTTCAAATGAAGTTACTGTGAAAAGCCCCTAATCGCCACATTCCGGCGCCTGTTCGGAGAGGCTGGTATGGGAATTGAACCGTGCTGCTGGCCTGCCTTGGTCTCTTTTCAAAGCCAGCGATTTAGCCGTGTGCTAAACTAGCGACAACAATTTCTCCCTCAATGCCAGCAAAACTAAAGAGCTGGTAAATGACTTCAGGAAGCAAAGTACTGTACACACCCCTGTCAGCATCAACGGGGCCGAGGTGGAGATGGTTAGCAGTTTCAAATTCCTGGGGGTGCACATCTGCAGAAATCTGTCCTGGTCCACCCACGTCGACGCTACCACCAAGAAAGCACAACAGCCCCTATACTTCCTCCGGAAACTAAGGAAATTCGGCATGTCCACATTAACCCTTACCAACTTTTACAGATGCACCAATAAAAGGATCCTATCGGGCTGCATCACAGCCTGGTATGGCAACTGCTCGGCCCAGGACTGCAAGAAACTTCAGAGAGTAGTGAACACAGCCCAGTCCATCACACAAACCTGCCGCCCATCCATTGACTCCATCTACACCTCCCGTTGCCTGGGGAAAGCGGGCAGCATAATCAATAATCCCTCCCACCCGGCTTATTCACTCTTCCAACTTCTTCCATCGGGCAGGAGATACAGAAGTCTGAGAACACGCACGAACAGACTCAAAAACAGCTTCTTCCCCACTGTTATCAGACTCCGAAATGACCCTCTTATGGACTGACCTCATTAACACTACACCCTGAATGCTTCATCCGATGCCAGTGCTTATGTAGTTACATTGTATATGTTGTGTTGCCCTATTATGTCTTTTCTTTTATTCCCTTTTCTTTTCATGTACTTAATGATCTGTTGAGCTGCTCGCAGTGAAAGGTATTTTTCTGCGAGCAGCTCAACAGATCATTAAGTACATGAAAAGAAAAGGAAATAAAAGAAAATACATAATAGGGCAACACAAGGTACACAATGTAACTACATAGACACCGGCATCGGGTGAAGCATACAGGGGTGTAGTGTTAATGAGGTCAGTCCATAAGAGGGTCATTTAGGAGTCTGGTAAAAGTGGGGAAGAAGCTGTTTTTGAGTCTGTTTGTGCATGTTACCAGACTTTTGTGTCTCCTGCCCAATGGAAGATGTTGGAAGAGTGAGTAAGCCGGGTGGGAGGGGTCTTTGATTGTGCTTGCCGCTTTCCCCAGGCAGCGGGAGGTGGAGATGGAGTCAATGAATGGGAGGCAGGTTTGTGTGATGGACTGGGCTGTGTTCACGACTCTCTGAAGTGTCTTGCGGTTTTGGGCCGAGCGGTTGCCATACCAGGCCGTGATGCAGCCTGATAGGATGCTTTCTATGGTGCATCTGTAAAAGTTGGGAAGAGTTAATGTGGACATGCCGAATTTCCTTAGTTTCCTGAGGAAGTAAAGGCCCTGTTGAGATTTCTTGGTGGTAACGTCGGTGTGGGTGGACCAGGACAGATTTTTGGAGCGGTGTACTAGGAATTTGAAACTGCTAACCATATCCACCTCGGCCTCATAGAAACTGACAGGGGTGTGTACCATTCTTTGCCTTCTGAAGACAATGAAGGGCAGCACGGTAGCATGGTGGTTAGCACAATTGCTTCACAGCTCCAGGGTCCCAGTTTCGATTCCCGGCGTGGATCAGTGTCTGTGCGGCGTCTGCACGTTCTCCCCGTGTGTGCGTGGATTTCCTCCGGGTGCTCCGGTTTCCTCCCACAGTCCAAAGATGTGCAGGTTAGGTGGATTGGCCATAATAAATTGCCCTTAGTGTCCAAAATTGCCCTTAGTGTTGGGTGGGGTTACTGGGTTATGGGGATAGGGTGGAGGTGTGGGCTTGGGGAGGGTGCTCTTTCAAAGAGTGGGTGCAGTCTCGATGGGCCGAATGGCCTCTTTCTGCTCTGTAAATTCTATGATTCTTTAGTTTTGCTGGCATTGAGGGAGAGGTTGTTGTCGCTGCACCACTCCACTAGATTCTCAATCTCCCTCCTGCATTCTGAGTCGTCGTTATTCGCGATCCGGCCCACTATGGTCGCATCGTCTGCAAACGTGTAGATGGAGTTGGAACCAAATTTTCCACTCAGTCGTGTGTGTACAGGGAGTATAGTAAGGGGCTAAGTAGGCAGCCTTGTGGGGCCCAAATATTAGAGCTAACATTAGAGCAAATATGGAGGAAAATTTCAGAGAAGAGGAAAAGTAATAGGGTTGTGATAGTGGGAACAGTGGGGGATCGCAACTTCCTCAATATGAACTGGGGTAGTCATAGTGCGAAAAGTTTAGAGGGAGCGGAATTCTTAAAATACATCCATGAGAACTTTTTAAGCCAGTACGTAGAGGGACAGACAAGAGAGGGGCGGTCTTGGACTTCACTTTCAGTAACGAAGCTGGACAAGTGGTTGAAGTATCGTTGGGGGAGCATTTTGCAGACAGTGATCATAACTTCATTAGATTCAAGATAGTCATGGAAAAGGACATGGATGGACCTGAGATCAAAGTTCACAACTGGAGGAAGGCTGATTTGAATCAGATCAGATCTGATTTGGCCAGAGTGGATCGGGAGCAGACACCTTTCGGTAAATCTGTGACAGAACAGTGGGAAACATTCAACAAGGAAATAGGGAGAGTACGCGGCCAACATGTTCCAATCAAGAAAAGGGTGGGACCAACAAATCTAGTCAACCATGTATATTGAGAGATATACAGCGTTGGATAAGTAGAAAAGGGGAGGCTTGTGGCAGATATTGAGGGCTCAAAACAGCAGAAGCGCGAGAGGTGTACAGAATGTGCAAGAGGGAACTTAAAACGAAAACGAGGAGAGCAAAAAGGAGACATGAAAGGATACTGGCAGGTAAAATAAAGTTGTTAAGTTGTTCTACAAGTACATTCAGGGAAAAATGATAACTTGGGGCAGAGTAAGGCCCATGATGCATCACAGTGGTAACTTGTGTGTGGAGCCGGGGGATGTAGGTGGGGTTCTCAATGGTACTTGCGTCAGTGTTCACCCGTGAGAAGGACAGTGTGGGTATAGAAATCAGGGAGAAGGACTGTAATAAAACTAAAGAGATTAATATAGACAGAGAGGAGGTTCTGACTGGGAGGCTTCAAAGTAGACAAAGCTCCAGGGCCAGATGAAATGTATCCCAGGCTGATGAGTGAGGCAAACGAGGAAACAGCAGGGGCACTGGCAATAATTTTCAATTCCTCTCTGGCCACAGGAGAGGCCTTTCCTCTCTTCTTCATAATGGTACTACATTGGCAGACTGGAGGATCGCCAATGTAGCACCATTATGAAGAAGAGAGGAAAGGATTAACCAGGAAACTACAGGCCAGTCAGTCTAACCCGAGTGGTGGGGAAACTATTGGAAGCAAATCTGAGACACAGAATTAATCTGCATTTGTAGAGGCAGTGATTAAAAGGTCAGCGTGGTTTGGTTAAGGGGAGGACATGTCTGACGAAATGGATTGAATGTTTCGAAGAGGTGAACAGGTGTGTAGATGAGTGAAATGCATTTGACGTAATCTACTTGGACTTCAGCAAGGCTTTTCATCAGGTCCCACATGGGTGACTGATGTGAAGACACATGCCTAAGGGGCCAAAGGAAATTTGGCAAATTGGATCCAAAATTGCTGAGTGGCAGGAAGCAGAGGCTGTTGGTGGAGGAATGTTTTTCAAACAATAATAATTGCTTATTGTCACAAGTAGGCTTCAATGAAGTTACTGTGAAAAGCACCAAGTCGCCACATTCCGGCACCAGTTCGGGGAGGCCGGTACGGGAATTGAACCCGCGCTGCTGGCATTGTTCTGCTGTTTAGTCCACTGTGCTAAACCAGTCCAGAGCCTCTGATTGGAAGATTATGTCCAGTGGTTTCCCACAGGGATCAGTGTTGAGGCCCTTGCTGTTTGTGGTTGATACAAATGTTTTAGATATGAATATAGGAGGGTTGATCAGTAAGTTTGCTGCAAATATGAAATTTGGTGGGGTGGTAAATATTGAGGAGGATAGCCTCCGAATACAGGAGGACACAGATGGACTGATCAGTGGCAAACGGAATTCAATCTGGAAGAGATGCAGTTGGGCAGGACAAACAAGACAAGAGAATACATGATAAATGGCAGGACGCTGGGAGGCACGAAGGACCGGAGGGATCTTGGTGTGCATGTACACCAGTACCTTAAGGTAGCAGAGCAGCTGGATACAATGGGTAAGGAAGCCTATGGCAGTGTGGATCAAACTTTTTAACCGGGGTCCCATTTTTACCAACCGGCCATCCTTCGGGACCCTCGCTGGGCAGCCTTTGCGGTCATCGCGGCTGATCTTCGCGACACACCATTTTCACTTGACTTTAATGTGACAGGTGAGCCTGCTTGGTCCCCACGATCTCACTTGCTTTGTTATTCAATGTTACATTTCTGATAATGACTTCAGCTGATGATTGAAGATCTCACTGCATTCATTGACAAAAATTACAGAGGTTTGTCCTCGAACTCGCCATACTTAGTCTTCAAATGTCTTTGACAATTTGAGGTTTTAAACATTCATTTGCCAGTAATTCCCTGCATGTAACACCCATGAAATTTGACTCCTGATTGAAGTGGCACAATTTATAAACCCACCCCTCAAATAATCATCATTGTGCTGCTTTGTTCCTGTTTTCAGCTTCTTCATGGGTTGTTCACCAGAGGCCCTGGAGTTCACTCCAGCACTGCTGGCAGCTGCAAAATGGAGGAATCTCTCTCGGGCCCAGAACACGTGATGTCAGCGTACGGGGCGTGTGACCTGCAGTCTGCCAGCGCTTCCGGTGGGAGGACTCGAGAATTTGCTGAAAATAACTGGCCTGGGACTGTGCACTGACATCAGGAGGAGCCGGTACACCTTGCGCACTACTTGATAAGGCAGGAACGCGCGGGATGGCCGTTAGTCTCAAACAGCCATCACGGCCGGCACTTTTAAAAGCTGGTTGTGACCATTGGCCATTCCCCCCGCAATCTTGATTACCGCCACCCTCCTGAAACCTTCCGGAGATTCACCCACAGGTCACAACCCTGAGCTTGAAAATGCCAGGCCTATGGTACCACAGTCTATATTAGCCGAGGCATAGAGTTTAAGAACACGCAGGTTCTGCTGGAACTGTAAAATGTTGGTAAGGCTTCAGCGAGAGTAATACTCACACTCACAATGTATCAGAGAGTGAGTAAATCCCACACTCACACACTGTATCAGAGAGTGAGTAAATCCCACACTCACACACTGTATCAGAGAGTGAGTAAATCCCACACTCTCACACTGTATCAGAGAGTGAGTAAATCCCACACTCACACACTGTATCAGAGAGTGAGTAAATCCCACACACACACTGTATCAGAGAGCGAGTAAATCCCACACTCACACACTGTATCAGAGAGTGAGTAAATCCCACACTCACATCCTGTGTCAGAGAGTGAGTAAATTCCCCACACACACACTGTATCAGAGAGTGAGTAAATCCCACACTCACACACAGTATCAGAGAGGGAGTAAATCCCACACTCACATACTGTAACAGAAAGTGTGTAAATCCCACACACACACCATCAGAGAGTGAGGAAATCCCACACTCACACACTGTATCAAAGAGTGAGTAAATCCCACACACACACTGTATCAGAGAGTGAGTAAATCCCACACTCACACACTGTATCAGAGAGTGAGTAAATCCCACACTCACACATTGTATCAGAGAGTGAGTAAATCCCACACTCACACACTGTATCAGAGAGTGAGTAAACCCCACACTCACACACTGTATCAGAGAGTGAGTAAATCCCACACGCACACTATCAGAGTGAGTAAATCCCACACTCACACACTGTATCAGAGAGTGAGTAAATCCCACACTCTCACACTTTTTTAGAGAGTGAGTAAATCCCACACTCACACTGTGTCAGAGTGTGATAAATCCCACACTCTCACACTGTATCAGAGAGTGAGTAAATCCCACACTCACACACTGTATCAGAGAGTGAGTAAATCCCCCAGACACACACTGTATCAGAGAGTGAGTCAATCCCACTCACACTGACTGTATCAGAGAGTGAGTAAATCCCACACTCTCACACTGTATCAGAGAGTGAGTAAATCCCACACTCACACTGTCAGAGAGTGAGTAAATCCCCCCCACACACACACTGTATCAGCGAGTGGGTAAATACCACACTCACACACTGTATCAGAGAGTGAGTAAATCCCACACTCACACACTGTATCAGAGAGTGAGTAAATTCCACACAGACACTGTATCAGAGAGTGAGGAAATCCCCCACTCACACACTATCGGAGAGTGAGGAAATCCCCCACTCTCACATGGTATCGGAGAGTGAGTAAAACCGACACTCACACTGTATCAGGGAGTGAGTAAATGCCACACTCACACACTGTATCAGAGAGTGAGGAAATCCCCCTCTCACACACTGTATCGGAGAGTGAGTAAATCCAACACTCACACACTGTATTAGAGAGAGAGTAAATCCGACACACACACACTGTATCAGAGAGTGATTAAATCCCACACTCACACAGGGTATCAGAGAGTGAGTAAATCCCACACTCACACAGGGTATCAGAGAGTGAGTAAATCCCACACTCACACACTGTATCAGAGAGTGAGTAAATCTCACACTCACACACTATCAGAGAGTGAGTAAATCCCACACTCACACACTGTATCAGAGTGAGTAAATCCCACACTCGCACACAGTATCAGAAAGTGCGTACATCCCACACTCTCACACTGTATCAGAGAGTGAGTAAATCCCACACTCTCACACTGTGTCAGAGAGTGAGTAAATCCCACACACACAGACTGTATCAGAGAGTGCGTAAATCCCACTCTCATACAGTAACAGAGACTGAGTAAATCCCACACTCACACACAGTATCAGAGAGTGAGTAAATCCCCCACTCACACACTGTATCAGAGAGTGAATAAATCCCACACACACACAGTATCAGAGAGTGAGTGAATCCCACACTCTCACACTGTATCAGAGAGTGAATAAATCCCACACTCTCACAATGTATCAGAGAGTGAATCAATCCCACACTCACACACTGTATCAGAGAGTGAGTAAATCTCACACACACTCTGTATCAGAGAGTGAGTAAATCTCACACTCACACACTGTATCAGAGAGTGAGTAAATCCCACACTCACACACTGTATCAGAGAGTGAGTAAATCCCACACTCACACACTGTATCAAAGAGCGAGTAAATCCCACACTCACACACTGTGTCAGAGAGTGAGTAAAACTCTTTTTTTTTTTTCAAAAAAATATACTTTATTCATAAAAATTTATCATAAGCATTACAGAAACATTTCAAATTGTCTTGACTGTACATTTCCGGCAGGGTTACATGTTGCCTTGACTTTCATTCAATTTTGATATTCTCATACACATATCACTCTTTACATTACAATTCCTTCTTAAATATTTACAGTGCCATGTTTGTTTTTGTACATTGGAGTGTTGGTTGCCCAGACCGAGGGGCTTTACACTGTTACCCGCCCCTCGGTGTACATTTGCTGGAAAGACTTTACACAGCAGTCTTTCCCCATTGCGCCTTGGCAGCAGCTGCCCCAAGCTTGAGTGCGTCCCTCAGCACGTTGTCCTGGACCTTGGAATGTGCCAGTCTGCAACACTCGGTCGAGAACAATTCTTTGCACTGGAAGATCAGCAAGTTTCGGGCAGACCAAAGAGCGTCTTTGACCGAGTTGATGACCTTCCAGCAGCAGTTGATATTTGTCTCGGTGTGTGTCCCTGGAAACAGTCCGTAGAGCACAGAGTCCTTTGTCACAGATCTGTTTGGGATAAACCTTGACAAATACCACTGCATCTCTATCCAGACCTTCTTTGCAAAGGCACATTCCACAAGGAGGTGTGTGACTGTCTCATTTCCCCCACAGCCACTCCGAGGGCAGCGTGCATTGGCGCAGAGCCTTCAGGTGTACATGAAGAATCTGACGGGGAGGGCCCTTCTCACCACCAGCCAAGCTAGGTCTTGGTGCTTGTTTGAAAGTTCTGGTGATGAGGCGTTCTGCCAGATGACTTTGGCAGTCTGCTCAGGGAACCATCCAACGTCCTCCATGGTCTCCTTTTCTCTGAGGGCCTCGAGGACATTACGTGCTGACCACTGCTTCATTGCCTTGTGGTCAAAGGTGTTTTTCTTCAAAAACTTTTCCACGAAGGACAGGTGGTACGGTACGGTCCAACTACTTGGAACGTTCCGCGGCAATGAGGCCAGGCCCATCCTTCGTAACACCGGGGACAGGTAGAACCTCAGTATGTAGTGACACTTGGTGTTTGCATACTGGGGGTCCACGCACAGCTTGATGCAGCTGGACACAAAGGTGGCCAACAGGATGAGGGAGGCGTTGGGTACGTTCCGCCCTCCCTTCTCCAGAGGTTTGTACATGGTGTCCCTTCGGACACGGTCCATCTTGGATCGCCAGATAAATTTGAAGATGGCCCGGGTGACTGCTGTGGCGTAGGGTCAGGTTATGGGCCAGACCTGCGCCACGTACAGTAGCACCAAGAGTACCTCACACCTGATGACCAGGGGTTTGCCCGCAATGGAGAGGGAGCGTTGCTCCCACCAGCCCAGTTTCTGTCTTACCTTTCCTATGCACTCCTCCCAGTTTTTGGTGCACGCCCCAGCAGCTCCGAACCATATCCCCAGCACCTTGAGGTAATCTGACCTGACAGTGAAGGGGACAAAGGACCGGTCGGCCCAGTTTCCAAAGAACATGGCCTCGCTCTTGCCACGGTTTACCTTGGCTCCCGAGGCCAGTTCAAACTGGTCGCAGGTGGTCAAGAGCCTGCATACAGACGCGGGATCCGAGCAGAAGACGGCAACGTCGTCCATGTACAGGGAGGCCTTGACTTGCATGCCTCCACTGCCTGGGATCGTCACTCCTCTTATGCCCGGATCCCTCCTGATGGACTCGGCAAAAGGTTCTATGCAGCACACAAAAAGGGCAGAGGAGAGAGGGCAGCCCTGCCTGACTCCAGATTTGATCTGGAACTTTTCTGATTCCCACCCATTGATTGAGACTGCGCTATAGATGTTTGTGTAGAGCAGTTTGATCCAATTGCGAATTCTCTCCCCAAACCCCATTTTGGAGAGCACATCCATCATGTAGGTGTGCGATATTCTGTCAAAAGCCTTCTCCTGGTCAAGGCTGATGAGGCAAGTGTCCACCCCCCTGTCCTGCACGTAGGCGATCGTATCCCTGAGTAGCGCGAGGCTATCAGAGATCTTCCTGCCGGGTACAGCACAGGTCTGGTCAGGGTGGATCACCGACTCCAGAGCAGACCTGACCCGACTGGCGATGACCTTGGCTAGAATTTTGTAGTCCACATTCAACAATGAAATGGGTCGCCTAATTCGAATTTCTTCCCTTTCCCCCTTCTGCTTGTAGATGAGGGTGATGATGCCTTTCCTCATGGACTCTGACATGCTGCCTTCCAGAAGCATACTCTCGTACACTTCCAGCAGGTCTGGGCCCATCCAGTCCCACAGAGCCAAATACAACTCAACCGGTAAGCCGTCGCTTCCGGGAGTTTTACTCGTCTCGAAGGACTTGACGGCCTGTGTCAGCTTGTCCAGAGTTAGTGGTTTGTCCAGGTTTTCCAGCTCGCTGTCGCCTATGACCTCCGTGATAGTCGACAGGAAGGTCTGGGAACAGTGCTATCTGTTGGCTTCAGGTCATACAGTCCGGCATAAAAGGATTGGCTGATCCTCAGGATGTCAGACTGCGATGACTTTTCAGAGCCATCTTCTTCCTTCAGGCTGCTGATCACAGAGGTCTCTCTGTGCACCTTTTGGAAGAAGAAGCGTGAGCACTTTTCGTCCTGCTCCACGGAGCGGACTCTGGAACGGAAGATAACCTTGGAGGCCTCCGAGGTGTAGAGCGAGGCTTGCTGGCTCTTCACCTCTTGGAGATCCTCCTTGACATCCACCCCCATCGACTGCAGCTGGAGCAAATTTTGCATGCTTTTCTGGAGCCTGGACATGACCCCTCATCTCTCTCTCACCTTTTGAACGCCCTTGAGGATGAAAAACCTCTTGATGTTCCCCTTGATTGCTTCCCACCAGAGATGTGGGGCCTCAAAGAGGGGTTTCACGGTTCTCCAACCTTTGTAATCCCTCCTGAGTTCCTCGATGTTCTCAGGGGTCAGCAGTTTTACATTTAGCTTCCATGTCCCCCTGCCTACCCCCTGGTCTTCCTGCAGGTGGCAGTCGGCCAGTAGGAGGCAGTGGTCAGAGAAGAACACCGGCGTTACGTCAGTGGACCTGACCGTGAAAGCTCGGGACACAAAAAAGAAGTCTATCCTGGAGCGGACGGACCCGTCAGGCCGTGACCATGTGTATCTACGCTGCGCTCCGTCTGCAGGGTTGCTGCAGACGTCGAGCAGCTTGGCGTCTTTTACCGTTTCCATCAGGAGTCTGCACGTAGCGTCTAGTTTGCTGTCGGCTTTGCTGGATCGTCCAGCCGCATCGATGATGCAGTTGAAGTCACCACCCAGGATGACTGGCTTGGAGGTGGCCAACAGCAGTGGGAGTTGCTGAAGGACTGCCAGCCGCTCACTTTTTACAGCCAGGGCGTACACATTAATAAGTCTGAGAGGGGTGTTTTTGTATTTCACGTCTGCTACGAGGAGGCGCCCGCCCACCACCTCCTTAACGTCGGAGATGGTGAAGTTGCCTCCCCGCAGCAGAATATCCAGGCCGGAGGAGCGGCAGTCGTTTCCTCCTGACCAGATGGATGGCCCGTGGGACCACCAGCTCGACCAGCGCCTGTAGTTGCTGAGGTGCGGAATTCCGTACTCTTGCAGGAACAGTAGGTCAGCTTTTACATTTGCCAAATAGTTGAGCGTGGCTACACACCGCGAAGTATCTTTAATGCTTCGCACATTTATGGATGCAATTTTTAAACCCATTATAAAAAGGTAGATTTACCAGTCTCAAGAGTCCAGAGTCTATACAGTTGGCTGTTCCAGAGAGTGAGTAAAACTCATACTCACACTCACATATTACAAGACACTCACAGTTCCTGAATGTATCCCACAGTCCCGCACATTCCCTCTGTGGTGAAGAGTCCCTCTCACCGACAGACTAGTGACTTTTCCCGGTGGATCTTTACACACTGACAAACTGGGACTGGTGACATTCTTTCTGAAATGTAGTTCATGTTTGTATAAGATGGTTTCTGATTGGTGGAAAATCCTAATTTTGACTGGTCTGCTTTTATATTTAATCAAATAAACAGAACATAACTGGCTGTCCTCATGTTCACAATGTCCAATCACAATCATTCCTTTCCCCATTCCTCATTAGCATAGATGTGAGGCTCTGTCTATTTAATCAGCGCTCGGAAGAGGTTTGCTTTATTTCTGGGTGATATTGACGATGGCTGACGAGAAGAAACCAACATCGAAACCAGCTTCCAAGAAGGGAGCCAAGAAAGTCATTAAGAAACCGGCAGTAAAGGGCGGCAAGAAGCGGCGAAGGTCGAGGAAGGAGAGTTACTCCATCTACATCTACAAAGTGATGAAGCAGGTTCACCCCGACACCGGCATCTCCTCCAAGGCCATGAGCATCATGAACTCGTTCGTCAACGATATTTTCGAGCGCATCGCGGGTGAGGCTTCCCGCCTGGCCCATTACAACAAGCGCAGCACCATCAGCTCCCGGGAGATCCAGACCGCCGTGCGCCTGCTGCTGCCCGGGGAACTGGCCAAGCACGCCGTGTCGGAAGGGACAAAGGCGGTGACCAAGTACACCAGCTCCAAGTAAAACTGTTCTCAAACTCATCAAACCCAACGGCTCTTTTAAGAGCCTCCCACAATCTCTGTGAAAAAGCTGCACCATCTTTTCCCGCATTGACTTGATGAGAAATCTCTTTGTGAAGGAGAGAGATTTGTCCCGTTCCAGAATGTTGTGAATGTGGCTTCATACCCGCCCGTCACAGACACTTTCACACAGAAGAGAATCAAACTGAATTGAGAGCGGATTTTAAACGCAGTCTGGCATTTGTGACGGACAATGAGGAGAAGCACAATTTCAGGAGGGAATTATTTAAATTTAATGATAACTATATTCAGAGTTTAACAACTGGTGAGTTAAATTCATAAGGAAATTATTATTTTTTCTCTCGGGTGATGTGTTTCCCGCTCCCGGAACACAGTAAAGGTGGGAATGAAGAGGTTATTTTAGGGCTGATCTGTTTATTCCGCAGTTTTCTCAGGGGCCGGAACCAGCGAGATTTGAGCACACACAGGAACTCAGTCCATTGCAGCGCTTTAAGATCTGCCTCTCCCCGGCCCTCCCTATTCTCCGGACACAAAGCTGCCTGTTCCACCGGCTGGATAGAGTCGGGGATTCTCTCCACACTTCCCAGTGTAACATTCCCGGCCGCTTTCAGGAGAGAGGCTCCGAAGTCAGCCCTTTCTCTCTGTCCCTGTGAAGCCTGTGTGAAGGAGTTGGTTGGTAATCTCGATGTTTCTGCTTTTGCAGTGAGCTGAGATTTGCTCCGTTTTAAATTGCTGAACGGGGTCTTATTACTGCCGGTTACTGATGAGATTGACAAGTTCAATCTGTTCCTAAAATAACGCCAGGATTCTGGGAGGGAAAAATCAAGAAACAGATAACAAAGTGTGAGATTCAAATAGTTTCCTGAACATTGAGCCGTTCCGTTATTTGGGATTTTCCTGCACTGAAATTGGCGGGCGTTTCGAATTTGAAAATGTCAGCCAATCAAAACCTGCACATTCTTCTCCCTGGCCTGTGATTGGTTAATGGTTGACTGTCCTTTAGTTTTTAAATATCATTTGTTTCCACAGACAAATACCAGAATATTCTGAAGATGAATAAATGTGATGTTTTCTCCACACAAGTTACAGGGAAGAGTGTCGCCAGCTCCTTCCCACACACAATCCGTACATTGTCACTGACAGAGCAAAGAGACACAGACAGGTCATCAGTTCCACAGTCTCAGGCAGCGGAAACTGTTCCAGAGACACATTTTCAACCCATCAATCAAACAGCAGGAGAGACAGACGTTGTGTCCATGTCACCCTAACTCAGTACCACTGACAGGAGGCCCCATAAATCCCAGTGCAAATTCTCACCCATTCTCATCATCACTGTATCAGTTCCACAATGGAGCAGCTTAGTGAAATAATCAATATCAGAGAAAACTGACACATGGTTTCCGGTTAAGAATTACACAATTAACCGTAATAATGTACTCTGAGATTCGAGTTAAATACCAGTTACATCACTCACATCAGGGGTGGCTGTACTAATCCTCAGAGTGCGTCCTCACAAATACATTAGCTGCAAACACAAATATCAGGTGCATTCTCAGATTGAGATATGCTGAAAGCGACAAAGATAAAAACTCTGATTCTTGTTTAAAACTCACCTAGTTTATGAAAATAAAAGATACAATATAATTTCGCTGACTATGAACTGAGATGTAATTTGCAAACTATTGGAAAATTCTCACTGAATCTGTCCCTGAAGGAAGATACTGTATCAATTCCAGACTGTGGTCCATTTTACATTCATGTCAAAATTCTGACTCAGAAACAGACTGAGTGGCACAGATCAAATCAATGTGTACAACCTGAGTTAAACTTCCAGAGCAATCCAGTATCAGGTTGAAGGTTACATTATCTTTCACAATTGTGTTCTGATATTAAATGCTGGTCCAAAACTCTCACATTGTTTGCTTCAAACCTCCCACAGCAATGGTTTCTTTCTGTGCTGGAAATTTACGTGGAATGAATGCAAACTTATAAACTGTCCCAGAGGTTGAAATGTCACATCCTGAACCGCATCCTCCCACTGAGTCACAGAGCCTGACAGGTACAGGATAATCCCCAAACACATATTCAGACTAAGATCCATCATCACACTGAGTCCTGCAGTGTGACAGATGCAGGATATTTCATAGACACATGTTCAGAGTACGATCTGAACACATGCACAGGTCAAGGAGACACAGCCTGAGTGAGTGAGACACAGACAGAGTGAGAATTTGGTAATTTGGTGCAGTGAGGTAACCAGGAAAGGTAAGTAGTTAATCTAATTTTGCTGTTTTTCAGTTAAAAGTGCAGTGTAGATTAGTGTCTGATTGGCTGAAGCTGCCCCCACCCTAATTGTTGAGAGGCAGTTATCTGGCAGTCACCTGAGGCCTGTTGAGGGGCACAAAGGTACACATTGTATTCTTCTCTTTGAAGTTTTAGTGTGAGTCATCCTAAAGTCTGTATAAAAGACAGACAGAAAGTGAACTTTGTAAGCATTGCGCAGGTCAAGGAGACACAGCCTGAGTGAGTGAGACACAGACAGAGTGAGAATTTGGTGCAGTGAGGTAATTCGGTGAAGAGTGGGAGAAGGTGCTTTTTCCCGACTGTTTTGTTCTCTCTCTTTCTTCGGGCCTAATTTCGGGAGCCGTTCGGAGGAGGAGGAGCAGTCTCTGTGAGGATAAAAACCTAACGGTAACTTCGTTTTCCAGTTTTTTCCCCCCAAAAGTGACGGCAGAGGGAAGCTGTGAGCTGATTGGTTGATAGCAAATCTGCCCCAAATTAAAAAAAAAAACACAGCTAAACTCATAAACTTAAATTAAACTAATTAATTAATTAGTGATGGCTGGTCAGGTGATGTGCTTGAGCTGCTTGATGTGGGAGCTGGCAGATCCCATTGCGAGCTGCAGCGATCACATCTGCTGTAAGTGTTGTCTGCTCGAAGAGCTCTGGCTCAGAGTTGATGACCCGGAGTCTGAGTTTCAAACACTGAAGCACATCCGGGAGGGGGAGACTTACCTGGACACTGTGTTTCAGGAGGCAGTCACACCTGTCAGAGTAAGAAGTTTAAATCCTGCCCGTGGCCAGGGACAGCAGGGTGTGACTGCAGGTCAGGCAGTTCAAGGGAACCAGCAGTCAGGAACTCAGGAGCCTCATCCCTTGACCCTGTCCAATAGGTATGAGGCACTTGCTCCCTGTGTGGATGGCGAACAGGGCTGCAGGAAGGATGAGTCAGCTGACCAAGGCACCATGGTTCAGCAGGCCATTCATGGGGAGGGAGTAAATAGGCAAGTTGTAGTTGTAGGGGATTCTATTATCAGGGGGATAGATAGTATCCTTTGTGAGCAGGATAAAGAGTCCCGCATGGTATGTTGCCTGCCCGGTGCTCGGGTGCGGGACATCTCTGACCGGCTTGAAAGGATACTGGAGAGGGAGGGGGAGGATCCAGTTGTTGTGGTCCATGTCGGTACCAACAACATAGGCAAGTCTAGGAAAGAGGACCTGTTTAGAGATTATAAAGAGCTAGGATTCAAATTAAAAAACAGGTCCTCAAGGGTCATAATCTCCGGATTACTGCCTGAGCCACATGCAAATTGGCATAGGGAGGTAAGAATAAGGGAAGTTAACACGTGGCTGAAAGAGTGGTGTGGGAAAGAGGGGTTCCTTTTCATGGGACACTGGCATAGTTTTGGGACAGGGGGGACCTATACCGTTGGGATGGTCTCCACCTGAACCGAGCTGGGACCAGTGTTCTGGCGAAAAGAGTAAATAGGGTAGTCAATCGGACTTTAAACTAGAGATTGGGGGGGAAGGGAAAGTCAGGGAACCAAGAGGTGAAGTAATCAGTGGGAAGCGTAGCTGCTTAGGAATACAAAAAAGCACGAAAAGACAAAACTCAGGAGAGGTTACGATAGTCCCCATCCCACAAAATATGACACAGTGTATGGAAAGGCTCAGTAAACCAAGGTCCACCACACTATGAAAACAAAAAGGGACGGTCAATAGAGAATTAAAGGTACTATATTTAAATGCGCGCAGTGTACAGAACAAGGTAGATGAGCTTGTGGCCCAGATTGTGACTGGCAGGTATGATGTGGTAGGCATCACAGAGACGTGGTTGCAGGGGGTTCAGGACTGGCATTTAAACATCCAGGGATTCACAACCTATGGAAAAGACAGAGAAGTGGGCAGAGGGGGTGGGGTTGCCTTGTTAATTAGGAATGAAATTAAATCAATAGCACTCAACGACATAGGGTCAGATGATGTGGCGTCTGGGTGGGTAGAGTTGAGGAACCACAATGGCAAAAAAAACCATAATGGGAGTTATGTACAGGCCTCCTAACAGTGGTCAGGACCGGGGGCACAAAATGCACCACGAAATAGAAAGGGCATGTCAGAAAGGCAAGGTCACAGTGATCATGGGGGACTTCAATATGCAGGTGGACTGGGTAAATAATGCTGTCAGTGGACCCAAGGAAAGGGAATTCATTGAATGTTTACAGGAGGGCTTTTTGGAACAACTTGTGATGGAGCCCACGAGGGAACAGGCCATTCTGGACTTAGTGTTATGTAATGAGTCAGACTTGATTGAAGATCTTAAAGTAAGGGAACACTTAGGAGGCAGTGATCATAATATGGTAGAATTCAATCTTCAATTTGAAAGAAAGAAGGTAGAATCAGATGTAAAGGTATTACAGTTAAATAAAGGTAACTACAGGGGCATGAGGGAGGAACTGACGAAAATCGACTGGGAGCAGAGCCGAGTGGGAAAGACAGTAGAACAGCAATGGCAGGAGTTTCTGGGAGTAATTGAGGACACAGTACAGAGGTTCATCCCAATGAAAAGAAAGGTTATCAGAGGGGGAATTAGGCAGCCATGGTTGACAAAGGAAGTTAGGGAATGCATCAAAGCGAAAGAGAAAGCCTATAATGTGGAAAGAGTAGTGGGAAGTCAGAAGATTGGGAAGGCTACAAAAACAAACAGAGGATAACAAAGAGAGAAATAAGGAAAGAGAGGATCAATTATGAAGGCAGGTTAGCCAGTAACATTAGGAATGATAGCAAAGGTTTCTTTAAATACATTAAAAACAAACGGGAGGCAAAAGTAGACATTCGGCCGCTCCAAAATGATGCTGGTAATCTAGTGATGGGAGAGAAGGAAATAGGTGAGAAACTAAATAAGTACTTTGCATCAGTCTCCACAGTAGAATAAATGAGTAATATCCCAACAATTCCGGAGAGTCAGGGGGCAGAGTTGAATATGGTAGCCATCACAAAGGAGAACGTGCTAGAGAAACTAAGAGGTCTAAAAATTGATAAATCTCCGGGCCCAGATGGGCTACATCCTAGAGTTCTAAAGGAGATAGCTGAAGAAATAGTGGAGGCGTTAGTAATGATCTTTCAAAAGTCACTGGAGTCACGGAAATTCCCAGAGGATTGGAAAATCGCTGTTGTAACACCCCTGTTCAAGAAGGGAACAAGGAAAAAGATGGAAACTTATAGGCCAATTAGCCTAACCTCGGTTGTTGGCAAGATTCTATAATCCATTGTTAAGGATGAGATTTCTAAATTCTTGGAAGTGCAGGGTCGGATTAGGACAAGTCAGCATGGATTTAGTAAGGGGATGTCGTGCCTGACAAACCTGTTAGAGTTCTTTAAAGAGATAACAAATAGGTTAGACCAAGGAGAGCCAATGGATGTTATCTATCTTGACTTCCAAAAGGCCTTTGAGAAGGTGCCTCACGGGAGACTGCTGAGTAAAATAAGGGCCCATGGTATTCGAGGCAAGGTACTAACATGGATTGACGATTGGCTGTCAGGCAGAAGGCAGAGAGTTGGGATAAAAGGTTCTTTTTCAGAATGGCAACCGGTGACGAGTGGTGTCCCGCAGGGTTCAGTGTTGGGGCCGCAGCTGTTCTCTTTATATATTAACGATCTAGAAGACGGGACTGAGGGCATTCTGGCTAAGTTTGCCGATGATACAAAGATAGGTGGAGGGGCAGGTAGTATGGAGGAGGTGGGGAGGCTGCAGAACGATTTAGACAGTTTAGTAGAGTGGTCCAAGAAATGGCTGATGAAATTCAACGTGGGCAAGTGCGAGGTCTTGCACTTTGGAAAAAGGAATAGAGGCATGGACTATTTTCTAAACGGTGACAAAATTCATAAATGTCTGAGGATCCTGGGATTATATTCATTGGAGTTTAGGAGGTTGAGGGGAGATCTAATAGAAACTTACAAGATAATGAATGGCTTAGATCGGTTGGACGTAGGGAAGATGTTTCCATTAGCAGGGGAGACTAGGACCCGGGGGCACAGCCTTAGAATAAAAGGGAGTCACTTTGGAACAGAGCTGAGGAGAAATTTCTTCAGCCAGAGAGTGGTGGGTCTGTGGAATTCATTGCCACAGAGGGCGGTGGAGGTCGGGACGTTGAGTGTTTTTAAGACAGAAGTTGATAAATTCTTGATTTCTCGAGGAATTAAGGGCTATGGAGAGAGAGCTGGTAAATGGAGTTGAAATCAGACATGATTGAATGGTGGAGTGGACTCGATGGGCCGAATGGCCTTACTTCCGCTCCTATGTCTTATGGTGTTATGATCCATCCTCACACTGAGTCCTGGAGCATGACAGATTCAGGATTACTCTCAAACGGTTGTTCAGAGTAAAATGCTGAAAGACACTGTGCTCACTCATAAATAGCAATCACAAGAAGCAATCAGACTCAACAATTGTACCTCTGAGAGATTTAGAAATGGTTAAAAGACTCTCAGAGAGGAAACAATAATGACATACAATTGGAAGACTGCGCGCGCACACACAAGCATACACATGCACAGGTATACACACACAGCTATACACACGTACACACACAGTGTACAGAGTCACACACATTATACACACACAGTTGTACACACCCGCACATACATGTATACACACACAGGCACATAAACATTCACACATATTCTCAGACACACACACATATATAGAAACACGCATGTGCTCACAGACACAGATATACACAGAGACAGATACATTACATCAGAGAAATAATTAATCCAGCTGCAGTGAAGTAACAGAGATATAGTTCCAATACAGGATGGTGAGTGGCTGGAGGAGAGCCTCCAGGTTGTGGTGTCGGCCGCCCTTGTCCCTCTCTAGATGGTGGTGGATGTGGGTTTGGAAGGTGTTGCCAAAGGAGCCTTGGTGACTTCCTGCAGTGAATCCTGTAGCTGGTATACACGCTGCCACTCTGCATCAGTGGTGGAGCGAGTGAGTGTTTGTGGATGGGGTACCGATCAAGCAGGATGCTTTGTCCTAGATGGTGTCAAACCTATTCAGTGTTGTTGAAATTGCAACTATTAAAGGAAATGGAAATTATTCCAATACATTCCTGATTTATGCTGTGTCGACAGGGTTTGGGGAGTCAGGGAGTGAGTGCCTCGCCACAGGAGTCCGAGTCTTTGGCCTGCCTTCTAGCCACAGTGTTTATATGACCAGTTCAGTTTCTGCCCAATGGCAATCAGTCAGATGTTGGCAGTGGGGTTTCAGTGATGGGAATTCCGGTGAATGTCAAGGGGCGATGGTTAGATTCTCACTTATTAGAGATGGTCTTTGCCTGGAACTTTTCAGCCCAAGCCTGGATATTGTCCAGGTTGCTGCATTTGGACATGGACTGTTTCATTAACAGAGGAGTTGTGAATGGTGCTGAACATTCTGCAATCATGGAAAGCCTGTGTGTGTTTGCAGCATTTACAGCGTGTGTCCCTGTGGGAGTAAATGCCATTTCAGACATTGGTTGCACAAATTAAATGTTTGATGGAACCCCCTTCCAGCCGAGTAAAAAAAACCGTTTCCTGGAAAGAAATGTCAGATATACTTGTGGTGAGAAGCTAAATGTTTCTTTTTACTGTAACGGAAAGTATAAAAAAAAACTAGCAGAGAATGGTTTCGATCCATCGACCTCTGGGTTATGGGCCCAGCACGCTTCCGCTGCGCCACTCTGCTCCATGTTTGTTATTGCGTTGAAGCGACACAATTCCTTACTTCCGCAATGTTGTTCATCAGGACCACGTGTGCTCGACAGCGCACCCTGGCGGCACAATTCCACTGTGCAACTCACCAACAATGCAACACACACACACACACACACACACAGCAGCTGGACACTGTCACCTCACACAAGATAACACACATCGACTGACTGGTCATATATAGAAAGTGTTCCCATTAAGTTCCAGTGTTCTCTGTCTTCAGGTGATGCCCCGGAGGACTGGAGAAGAGCCAATGTTGTTCCTTTGTTTAAGAAGGGGAGCAAGGATAATGCAGGGACCTACAGGCCGGTGAGCCTTACGTCAGTGGTAGGGAAATTACTGGAGAGAGTTCTTCGAGACAGGATCTACTCCCATTTGGAAACAAATGGACGTATTAGAGAGAGGCAGCACGGTTTTGTGAAGGGGAGGTCATGTCGCACTAACTTGATAGAGTTTTTGGAAGAGGTCACAAAGGTGATTGATGCAGCGAGGGCAGTGGATGTTGTCTATATGGACTTCAGTAAAGCATTTGACAAGGTCCCTCATGGCAGACTGGTACAAAAGGTGAAGTCACAGGGGATCAGGGGTGAGCTAGCAAGATGGATACCGACTTGGCTAGGTCATAGAAGGCAGAGAGTAGCAATGGAAGGGTGCGTTTCTGACTGGAGGGCTATGTCTGGTGGTGTCCCGCAGGGATCAGTGCTGGGATCTTTGCTGTTCGTAGTATATATAAATGATTTGGAGAAAAATGTAACGGGTCTGATTAGTAAGATTGCAGACGAAAAAAGGTTGGTGGAATTGCGGATAGCGATGAGGACTGTCAGAGGATACAGCAGGATTTAGATAGTTTGGAGACTTGGATGGAGAGATGGCAGATGGAGTTTAATCCGGACAAATGTGAGGTAATGCATTTTAGAAGATCTAATGCAGGTAGGGAATATACAGTGAATGGTAGAACCCTCAAGTGTATTGACAGTCAGAGAGATCGAGGTGTACAGGTCCACAGGTCACTGAAAGGGGCAACACAGGTGGAGAAGGTAGTCAAGAAGGCATATGGCATGCTTGCCTTCATTGGCCCGGGCACTGAGTATAAGAATTGGCAAGTCATGTTGCAGCTGTGTAGGACCTTAGTTAGGCCACACATGGAGTATAGTGTTCAATTCTGGTCGCCACACTACCAGAAGGATGTGGAGGCTTTAGAGAGGGTGCAGAAGAAATTTGCCAGGATGTTGCCTGGTATGGAGGGCATTAGCTATGAGGAGCAGTTCAATAAATTTGGTTTGTTCTCACTGGAACGACGGAGGTTGAGGGGTGACCTGAAAGTGGTCTACAAAATTATGAGGGGCATAGACAGAGTGGATAGTCAGAGGCTTTTTCCCAGGGTAGAGGGGTCAATTACTGGGGGACATAGGTTTAAGGTGTGAGGGGCAAGGTTTACAGGAGATGTACGAGGCAAGTATTTTACACAGAGGGTAGTGGGTGCCTGGAACTCGCTGACAGATGAGGTGGTGGAAGCAGGGACGATAGTGACATTTAAGGGCATCTTGACAAATACATGAATAGGATGGGAATATAGGGATACGGACCCAGGAAGACGAGAAGATTTTAGCTCAGATGGACAGCATGGTCGGCACAGGCTTGGAGGGCCGAAGGGCCTGTTCCTCTTCTGTACTTTTCTTTGTCTTTGTTCTTTGTTGTAAAATCTCCCCTCTTTCCTCTTGTGTAACTGTGTTATCTGCATCTTCACTCTGTTATTGAAAGGTCTTCCCTGATGTTAATTAAACTGCTTTCCGATATTTAAGTATATTCTCTCCCGCTGAACTGTGATTTCTACTGTGGAACCGAGATCTCTACTGTGTAACTACTCTCTGCTTTGGAATATGATCTCTGCTGTAGACTGTGCCTCTGCTGGGAAACGGCGACCTCTCCTGTGGAAATGTGCTCTCTGCTGTGTTACTGTGCTCTCTGCTGTGAAACTGTGCTCTCTGCTGTGTTACTGTGTTCTCTGCTGTGGGACTGTGTTCTCTGCTGTGTTACTGTGTTCTCTGCTGTGAAACTGTGCTCTCTGCTGTGGGACTGTGTTCTCTGCCGTGGACTGTGCGCTCTGCTGAGAAACTGCGATCTCTCCAGTGGAAATGTACTCTCTGCTCTGAAACTGTGCTCTCTGCTATGGAAACGTGGACCAGATGTGATGCAGCTGAGGATGCTGAGTGATGTAACGTGGACATGGTGAAGTTACTGGCCAGAAATTTCCGAATTCTATTTTTGTTTTTAATGGACCGCTACAATCCACGTGTTTATTCCAGGACACAACAATGAATAAAAATGAATCAGTGCTGAGCAGATTCTAACATCCCACACCTCCAGTTTGTTCTTATTGAGAACCCCGTCCTCGATGGAAGCTTTTGCTCTCCGAATCAGACCACCACCTCCTGGGAATACAGCAGCGATACCTCCAAGATCTGATCTGTAACAGAATCACAGAACAATAGTGTCCCCTTTTGACTGAGGGGAACAGGTGCTCCCTATCCGCCCTGTCTATACCTATCATAATCTTGTACACCTCGATGAGATCACCCCTCAGTCATCTCTGTTCCCGCGAGAGAGAGAAAACAAGCCGATCCAACCTCTCTTCATATCCTAAATGTTCCATCCCAAGCAGCATCCTGCTGAATCACCTTTGCACCCCATCCAGTGCAGTCACATATTTGCTAGAATGTGGTGACCAGAATTGCACACGATACTCCAGCTGTGGCCTCACCAACATTCTATACAACTCCACCATGACCTCTCTGCTTTTGTAATCCATGCCCCGATTGATAAAGACACGTATCTCATATGTCTTTTCCACCACCCTATTAACCTACCCTTCTGCCTTCAGAGATCTATGGACAAACACTCCAAGGTCCCTTTGTTCCTCAGGACTTCCCCGTGTCAGGCCATTCACATTAATCCAATAATAATAATATTATATTCTTTATTGTTACAAATAGGCTTATATTAACACTGCAATGAAGTTACTGCGAAAATCCCTACCAAATGGATCACATCTAATATTGCAGCGTTAAATTCCATCAGCCACTTTTCTGCCCATTTGACCATCCCGTCTGTATCTTCCTGTAACTCAAGACACTCAACCGCACTGTGAGCTTGAAACTCAGTGAAAGGATTTCACCCTCCTCTCGGAATCTGATCACCACCTCAATCCCAACATTCAGCTTGGGTGGGCAGACAAGACAACGTCCTTCACGCAGCTCCCCAGCACAGACTGGATAATATCCCAAACTCGTATCCTGCTATTGTCACATTGCTCCACCACCTTGTTCTCTTCACAAAACGCCAGGAATCTGAGACCAATTCTTCAGACCTTTGATTCTCTCTTCAAACAACATCTTGTCCCTGATTAAGTCCATCCTGGGAAGAGGGGCTCGGTATTCTGAGTTTCTCTGCAGACATCCTGTTGATGGACCAAAAGAGGCCTCGCGCCTGAAAGAAAGCCTCTCTCACAGCCCTGTGAGCATGTCTCCATTAGACGGTGCAGTCAATACCTGCAGAGTAGATAACAATGGAGAGAAGTGTGAGCAATTTCAGCGTCACAATTCTCTGGACATAGAATTCAAAATATAATATTACTGAAAATACTGAACTGATCTTCTGGGAGCATGACTCAAGTCAAAGGGGAACATCCAGTGGATTTTTAGTGGAAAGATTTAACAACTGGATGATGGCAGCTGAAATCAGTCCTTGCGTTACAATCTCTGTAGATATTCTACTGAATTTAAACCTGCAAAAGGCATATTTTCCGACTAGAAATCCAACACATTTCCCCCTGTTGTGGAGGAAGTTCTCAATCGCACAAGTGGTCAAACGGAATAAGGCTGGGCTGAGATTTGAGTCCAGATTTTTCTTTACGGAACAGACACTTTACCGGACGAAGCTACAGAGTCTGAGGATGTTCAGCTAATCACAAGGGAATGCTGGAAATACGGTACGGATCTGTAGTATCTGTGAAAAGTGAAATAGTTAACATTTCACAACCTGACCTTTCGTTGGAACGATCTGTTTCTCTCTCCACAGAAGCTGCCGGATCAACTGAATATTTCCAGCATTTTCTGTCTTTGTTTCAGATTTGCAGCATCCGCAGTATTTTGCTTTTGGATCAAAGGACATTGAATTGCCTTTCCTGCCCTGAGGGTTATTGCAGGTCTCTCTGGCAGTGATTGTCGCTGATTCGGCCAAACATTTGCAGTCTAACATTAATTGACCGTGAGAATGGGCGGTGAGCGGATTCTGGAACCGCTGCAAGTCCATATGGTGTATGTACACACACAGCGCTGTTAGGGAGGGGTTCCAGGTTTGGATGGTGCCTCGCGGAGGAAAAGTCAATTTCAGGAGTGGGATTCGAGCCCTGACCTCCAGAGGAGACTGCGACCTGCGCTCGGCCATCCTGACGTATTCGAAAGGTTAGGTGCGATTGGGCCGAAATCGGGTGCTCTTTCCGAGGGTCGGTGCCGACTCGATGGGCCGAATGGCCTCCTTCCGCACTGGAGGCATTCTATGATTACTGAAATAGGGTGAAAATGGCAGCATCCAGGACACAAGGACAAGTTAAGGTCTCAGGCTAGAGTAAGTGTCCTATGTAATGACACATAGAATGTACATTTATTGTGGACTGGTGCCATCTCCTGGCTGAACAGGAGCCGTGCGACACGAACACTTTCATTCAGGAGCATTTTAAATTGGAGTGAAACAAATTACGCAAAGTAAGTATTTGTTACGAATCAGTAAATCAAACTGATCTAAAGAACCAAAAGGACACGTCTCCAATCAGTGAGCGATGGTGGTATAGTGGTGAGCATAGCTGCCTTCCAAGCAGTTGACCCGGGTTCGATTCCCGGCCATCGCAATAATAAATTGGGAATTTTTGCACCTCTTTGTGAGTTTCAAACTGAGGAAGAGAAAGTTTCTCACTCGGAATTTAGTGGCAAGTACAGCGGGGAATGAAATAAGTAACTTTCTCATCATTTTTAATGTGGTTTCAATATGGACAGTGTTCGACTATTCACTGCCCAAGCCCTCCGACAAGAGCTAAAAATCACAGCATTTTCACTTCAGCCTCATGAAGTGGACCAAACAGAGACACAACAGGCACGTGACAGACGAGGATGGGATTTGAAGCCACGTGTACAGAGCACAATGGATTATTGTGCATCACCTTAACCACGTGATACAGCTGCTTTATTTTCAGGGCCCTTTAGTATCCCTCAATATAACTTCTTTGGGTTTCTTTCGCACGGTTGGGTGTAAATAAAACATAAATCTATGAGGAGAGACGCCCAATTGTTGGGCTTGGGCTTGTGGCGCAACGGTAGCGCGTCTGACTCCAGATCAGAAGGCTGCGTGTTCAAATCACGTCAGGCTCAGGAAGTTTTTCTGCAGCTGGTTCCAGGAATTTCTCTCTGTGGGAATGTTCCCGAAATGACTCCGTTCAAAGCCACAATTTTTCCGAATATTTCAGATTTACCCGCTCAGTTTATATTTTTGAGCAGTTTCATCAAACATTCGGATAGCTCAGTCGGTAGAGCAATGGAAGTCTACCTCCCAGGGTCGAGGGTTCGAGCCGCACGTTGGCCGCTTCCATATTATTATCTGAGAATATTGAATCAACTGTGCTAACCATTGTGCTACCGTGCTGCCCATACAGTTGGTCAAATCTCACTGCTCGTGGGTGACTAGAACTACTGGGCAGTTAAAAATAAGGATGTCGCTCTTTTTCGGACGGAGATGAGGAGATTTCTCCCTCTCAGAGAGTTGTGCGACTTTGGAACTCTGCCTCAGAAGGCCGCGGAAGCGGGACATTGATTATTTTTAAGGCGGAGATGGGGAAATTCTTGTTCAGCAAATAAGTCAAAGGTTTATCGGGGTTGCATACAACCATTGCATTCAGCCAGTTACCTGGGTGCACAAGCGTGCGGTTTTTTATTTGATATATCAGTTCCACACCATGGTGAAACGGTCTTAAAATGTCGTTTTCATTTCTTCACGTGTTCTCCACTGATATATTCGCTGCAATAACTTCTCTGGGCACAAAGCACGGTAGCACAAGTGGCTAGCACTGTGGCTTCACAGCGCCAGGCTCCCATGTTCGATTCACTGTCTGTGCGGAGTCTGCACGTTCTGCCCGTGCCTGCGTGGGTTTCCTCCGGGTGCTCCGGATTCCTCCCACAGTGCAAAGACGTGCATTAGGTGGATTGGATAAATTGCCCTTAGTGCCCATACGGGAGCAGTCTTTATAAATAGAAGCGTCATCCCGGCCCTGGGTCACTGCCCGTCTGGAGTTTGCTCATTCTTCCCATGTGTGCGTGGGATTCACCCCCACAACCCAAAGATGTGCAAGGTATGTGGGTTGGCCACGCAAAATTGGCCCTTAATTGGGAAAAAAATAATTGGGTACTCTAAATTTATACAGAACTAAATAAATAAATAGAAACGCCGAGCACAAAGGCAAGGCCGCTATGGAGATTCTTCATAAAATGCTGCAACAGAAATATACAATGTTGGATAACTCGGCTGGTCTGGCAGCATCTGTGGAGAGAGAAACTGAGTTACAGTTTCCAGTCCAGTCTGACCCTGCTTCCCATTCTCTGTTTCCCGCTGCCAGGTCTGCTGAGATTTTCCAGCTCTGGGCGACTGACATGGACACGGTGGGCGGAATGGCCGCACCCTGTGCTGGAACCATTCTATAATTCTAAAATTCTCAGCTGTCCTCGTAATTGAAACCTTCTATGTCTGTATCATTCTGGTGAAGCTCCATTGCCGCCGCTACATTAAAGTTCTGAATACATTTTTGGACTCCCCTCATTCCCTCCTCCAGCAGATTTTGCCGGGTAAATATCCTGATTCCGTAAACTCCTCATTCTCTCGAACAATGAAATGTCGCTTGGCTTTGACACTGCCCAATAGACAGAGTGGTTCCGACCTCACTACCCGATCAATGCATCTCAATCTGAACAAGACTGAATTTTCAATTCTCGCGCTTCCAACACAACTCGATGCAATCCGGCCTCACAACTTGGACTGGATTGTCACATCAGTGATTGCAGATACATTTGGAAAAATGAGTCCCACTGGGAGAAAGCAGGATGGAAAATCGACAATGATGGGTTTCGAACCCACGCACGGAGAGCCCAACAGATTAGCAATCCGTCCCCTTAACCACTCGGCCACCTCACCCCGCAAGCGCGTTGGTCAAATCAAAGGTTTATCAGGTACAAACAACCATTGTATTCAGCCAGCTGCGCGGATGCTGTTTTTGCTTGAGGATAAATTCAGAATCCCACACCATGATCAAACGACCTTTAAATACCCTGTCCGATTTTTCACGTGTTCTGCACTGATATATTCGCTGCAATAAGTTCCCGGCAGCTCAAACCTCCTCCCGATTTCAGTCAGTGACACCATCCGGGCTGGTCCGGATTTTTGAACCCGGGACCTCTGGCATTTTATCGCAGCTGAGAATCAATGTCAATGTCAGGAGTGGGATTGAAGCCTCGTCTCCAGAGGATACTGACACCTGATGTATCCAAACGGTTCTAGGGGATTGGGCCGTGTTGGGGTGCTCTTTCCGAGGGTCGGTGCAGACTGGATGGGCCGAATGGTCTCCTTCTGCACTGGAGGGATTCTATGATTACTTAACCAGGGTGCAAACGGCAGCATCAGGCCACAAGGACAAGGTGAGGTCTCAGGCCAGAGCAAGAGTCCTATGTAATGACACACAGAACATCAGAAATAAATACATTTATTGTGGACTGGTGCCATCTCCTGGCTGAACGGGAGCAGTGCGACACGGACACGTTCATTCAGGAAAATTTTTAAATTGGAGTGAAATAACATGAACATAGTAAGACGTTGTTTACGAAACAAAGCAAAGCATCAAAAGGACTCAACATTCGGCAGTAAGTGATGGGGGGATACTGGTGAGCATCGCTGCCTTCCAAGCAGTTGATCCGGGGTCGATTCCCGGCCATCGCAATAATAATTTGATCGGAGGCGTTTGCGTGATTTCGTGTGTTTCGAGCTGAGGAAGAGAGCTGGAGAAAGTGAGGTGGCTGGAGGCAGGAATCTCCGCTTGTTCTAAATAGTCTGGTTGGATTGTTCACATCCGTCCGAGTGGCGAAACTGTGATCTCGGTTTCTGTAGTGGTTTATTATTGGATATTGTTATATATAGAATTTACAGTGCAGCAGGAGGCCATTCGGCCCATCGGGTCTGCACCCGCTCTTGGAAAGAACACCCTACCCAAGCCCACATCACCCTATCCCCATAACCCAATAACCCCACTCAACCAATACTAAGGGCAATTTAGCATGGCCAATCCACCTAACCTGCACATCTTTGGACTGTGGGAGGAAACCGGATCACCCAGAGGAAACCCACTCACACACGAGGAGAATGTAGAGACTCCACACAGACAGTGACCCAGCCGGGAATCGAACCTGGGACCCTGGAACTGTGAAGCTGATGAATGTGATATAAAATAGTTAGTTTAAGTATATTAGTTACAGTAATGTAGATGTAGGCCAGTCTAATTCTAGTGAGTTCACAGACAAAGGATTTTAGAAAGCATGGCACGAAAGGGGGAGGTGTGTCTGGTGGAGGTGGAGAAAAGGATGCTGGGTAACAAGAGATCCAGGGTTAAGGAATGAGAAGTGAGCCAATTAGGATGTATGGCCAGGTCAGGAGGGGTCTAGGATCGCCTATGGGAATCTGTATGTGAAACTTGATGTCATTTGAATGTATTTGTAGAGATTCCTTTGTCTCCAATAGCACTCAATTCGGAAGACCCAGGAGGCAGCTTGTGTTCTGGGTTTGTGTGATGCGATTCAGACTTGCAAGTTGGTTAAAAATAAATAATACTATGCCTACAAATGCATCTCGAGTTTTATTGAGTCGAGACTGACGTGTATAGATTTCAATGTTTTGTCAAAGCAATTCCACTATGCTGCCGTGCTGCCCTTACCTTGTCCTTATGACCCCTCTGTGGGGTATTCCTGGACGTTATTGTAGACACTTTTCCCCTTCGCTCTGTTAAAGGAATTGGAAACATTGAAAAACTCCTGGTTCTATCTTTATCAAATGATATGACTGTGTTAATAAAACATAACCCATTTCTGTCAGTGGAGATGTGATATTGGCACCAATAAAACTCACACACCACAGCAGATGCTGTCTGTTTCCCTCAGAGAAAGTCAATTGAAGAGCTTCCCGATTTCGTTACTTTGAGCTTCACAGTGATGTGAAATGACAAATGTCCGGATCACACTGGAAGCAACACTTTGATACTAATTTACTGAAAAGAAAAGGCGGATGCACGGTGATAGCGACATGTTTACTTTTGGTGTGAGTGAGAATATAAATAGCAGAGGTTGGTTTATGGGTTATGGGCCCAGCACGCTTCCGCTGCGCCACTCCGCTCCTTACGTCCGCCGTGTTCGCAATTACTGCTCTGAGGCAGCCAGATAACTATTTTTTTTAAAACGAGAACCCAAGTGTTGTGAAGCTCACTTTGGCTGGACAATAACCCGGAACTTCAGCACGGCTGTAACAGACAGAGGAAGACACACAGAAAAGCAGGAAGAGACTATCAGGACACACACACACAATGACACACAGAAGAGGTGCAGTGCAAACCAGCAAGATACTGAGATGGACAAACTAGTTATTTAGGAAAACGGGGTTTTCTGTTGCACAAAGATAGGCAATTAAATGTATTTCTGCTGCGTAACTGTGCTCTCTGCTCTGTAACTGTGCTCTCTGCTGTGTAACTGTGCTCTCTGCTGTGTAACTGAGCTCTCTGCTGTGTAACTGAGCTCTCTGTTGTGTATCTGTGCTTTCTGCTGTGTAACTGTGCTCTCTGCTGCGTAACTGTGCTCTCTGCTGTGTAACTGAGCTCTCTGCTGCGTAACTGTGCTCTCTGCTGCGTAACTGTGCTTTCTGCTGTGTAACTGAGCTTTCTGCTGTGTAACTGTGCTCCCTGCTGTGTAACTGAGCTCTCTGCTGTGTAACTGAGCTCTCTGTTGTGTATCTGTGCTTTCTGCTGTGTAACTGTGCTCTCTGCTGCGTAACTGTGCTTTCTGCTGTGTAACTGAGCTCTCTGCTGTGTAACTGAGCTCTCTGCTGTGTAACTAAGCTCTCTGCTGTGTAACTGAGCTCTCTGCTGTGTAACAGTGCTTTCTGCTGTGTAACTGTGCTCTCTGCTGTGTAACTGTGCTCTCTGCTGTGTAACTGTGCACTCTGCTGTGTAACTGAGCTTTCTGCTGTGTAACAGTGCGTTCTGCTGTGTAACTGTGCTCTCTGCTGTGTAACTGTGCTCTCTGCTGTGTACCTGTGCTTTCTGCTGCGTAACTGTGCTCTCTGCTGTGTAACTGTGTTCTCTGCTGTGTAACTGTGCTCTCTGCTTTGTAACTGAGCTCTCTGCTGTGTAACTGTACTCTCTGCTGTGTAACTGTGCTCTCTGCTGTGTAACTGTGCTCTCTGCTGTGTAACTGTGCTTTCTGTTGCGTAACTGTGCTCTCTGCTGTGTATCTGTGCTCTCTTCTGTATAATTGTGCACTCTGCTGTGCAACTGAGCTCTCTGCTGTGTAACTGAGGTCTCTGCTGTGTAACTGTGCTCTCTGCTGAGTAACTGCGCTCTCTTCTGTATAATTGTGCTCTCTGCTGCGTAAGTGTCCTCTCTGCTGTGTAACTGAGCTCTCTGCTGTGTAACTGAGTTCTCTGCTGAGTAACTGCGCTCTCTGCTGTACAATTGTGCTCTCTGCTGTGTAACTGTTCTCTCTGTCCTGGAACCGTGACTGTGCCGGTGACAGATCTTCACCGTGGTTGGGTCAAATCATTCCCTGTTGTGTAAATGTGTTCCCAGTTGTGGAAATATGATCCGTCTGAATCAGAACCTTTCTCCGCCATTACTGAGAAATTTCAATTCCAGATTCATCAAATCTTGTCATGAAAGATTAGTTCAGGCCTGTGGATTCCCCGTCCCGGGACAGAACCTTGTATTCCTGTTATCAAAACAGTTCGGTCAGCTCAAAATTCTCAGATGGAAGCGCCCAATATGGGGCTTGAACCCAATATGAAACAATATAGGGCTTGAATGCACGACCGTGGGATTAAATGTCCTATGCTCTACCGACTGAGCTAGCCGGGCTGCTGTCAGAAATATTATTGACCCTCTTCCTGAGGAGATTAGAATTTGCTAAGCAGCGAACTTTGTGTCAAACCTTTTTCTAAAAATCGATTAATTCTTCAGTCACAGTCGTTGGGAGCAGGGCTCGAACCTGCTGGGGAAGTCCAACACCTTAACCACTCGACCATCGCAGCTCGGTTCAATAGGTCATTCATTAAACATACAAAACATTATAAAACCGGCCAGGAATCACTCCAGGAAGTTCTTGCATTCCTGCGATGAACGGTGCCCCGGTGTTTATGTGAGGAGCGGTTGAATCTACCTTACAATTGACCATTGGATTTGGAGAGAAGCCTTGAGAGACTCGAAAATCCCAGTTCCCGAAACGCACAATTTCACGGATTCAATTGTTTACGGAAGAAAATCAGTTACTTTGGAAATATCCTAGAAGTTCATTTTTGCTTTACATGGAACAGCACCGAACTTCCCAGTCCAGATCCAAATTAAAGCAATTCAATCACAGAAACTGGCAGCACAGAAGGAGGCCTGTGCAGACCGAATGGTCACGTGATTACGTGTTCCGCATCTAAAATGATCAGGTGTTCTCCCCGGATCGCGCTCAGAGCACAAGCCTGGAGCAGCTGCTCAAACAGTAAATAAATTATTTTTTGTTACACGTCCTTGGTCGCCAGTCTTTGAGAGATCAGAATTTCTCCATGGTGTCAGGAGTGGGCAGGATGGCACAAGGGCTTCGCCACCTAAACCCGCTGCTGTCATAGAATCAGAGAATCCCTATTGTGCAAATGAAGACCATTCGGCACAACGAGTCTGTACTGACCCTCCGAAAGCTCACGCACCTGCCCTCTACTGGAATATTGGGTCCGATGGAGCAACTCTGGCCCCCATTCCAACCCCTGAAATCCGTCCCTCCCCTCTCATGAGTGGGGTGCAGGATTGGAGGGTCAGTGTAGACTCGATGGGCCGAATAGCCTCCTTCTGCATTTTACTGGTTTCTATGGAAACAGATATGATCACAGTATTTATTCACATGGGATAAACATTGGCTCGCACGCCACTGGCGGTGGCCGCGTGGCCTAATGGACAAGGCGTCTGACTTCGATGAATCTAATGATGATATCAGATACCTGTCGCAGTCGTTTTATACAGAAATCCGGTGGAACTTGCTGACAGCCGAGTTTTCCCTCTTCAGCTCATAGTTTCACCTTTCCATCCAAGCATTGCAGGGCTTTTTATGGAATATAATTCCTTCTAACATTGTTTTCATTCAATTCGCTCTCATCCTAGTATTTTGTTTATCCCCTGATGAATCCACAGTATCTGTTTGACTTGGATAAAGAATAGAATAAAATATTATGTATCAATCGGTTCACTACAATTCTGTGGAGGAAATTCTAATGTCGTCAGGAAGACAGACAGAGTCATAGATGTTGGCAGCATGGAAAAAGCCCTTCGGCCCAGCTTGTCAATGCCGCCCATTTTCTTTCACTAAGCTAGTCCCACTTGTCCGCATTTGGCCCATATCCCTCTATACCCACCCTGCCCATGTAACTGTCGAACTGATTTTTAAAAGATAAAATGATACCCGCCTCTACCACTGCCAGAGCCGTTCCAGATGCTCCTCATTACCTTATTTATGCTCCTCATTATTTCATAGACCTCTATGACATCATCCATAAGCCTCCTACGCTCCAGGAAAAAAAGTGCCAGCCTATCCAGCCTCTACCTTTCACTCAGACCATCAAGTCCTGGTAGCACCCTTGTAAACCACTTCTGCACTCTTTCTAGTTTAACAATATCCTTCCGAAAATAGGGTGACCAGAACTGAACACAATATTCCATGTGTGGTCTTACCAATGAACAAGACGTCCCAACTTTTGTATTCAACATTTTGAGCTTAAAACCTCGCATTCCGAATGCCTTCTTCACCACCCTATCCACCTGCGACACCACCTTCAAGGAGCTGTGAACCTGTACTCCTAGATCTGTTTGTTCTGTAATTCTCCCCAACTCCCTACTAGTAACTGATTAGGTCAATCCCTGATTTGAGCTACCAAAATACATCACCTCACATTTATCCAAATTAAACTCCATCTGCCATTCATCGGCCCACTGGCCCAAGATGTTTAATAATGAGCTGAATCAACTGTTTTTTGTTCAGAGGGATGAAAGATTATCTCACTGGATTGGGAATCCAGAGGCCTGAAATACTCTTTGGGACAGGGAATAAAGCTCACCGTTCAAATTCACTGATTCAATTGATTTTCAGGGGCGTTGACAGGGTGGATGGTGAGAGGTTGTTTCTCCATGTGGGAGAGTCTAGGACCAGAGGGAATGATCTCAGAACAAAGAACAAAGAACAAAGAAATGTACAGCACAGGAACAGGCCCTTCGGCCCTCCAAGCCCGTGCCGACCATACTGCCCGACTAAACTACAATCTTCTACACTTCCTGGGTCCGTATCCTTCTATTCCCATCCTATTCATATATTTGTCAAGATGCCCCTTAAATGTCACTATCGTCCCTGCTTCCACTACCTCCTCCGGTAGCGAGTTCCAGGTACCCACTACCCTCTGCGTAAAAAACTTGCCTCGTACATCTACACTAAACCTTGCCCCTCTCACCTTAAACCTCTGCCCCCGAGTAATTGGCCCCTCTACCCTGGGGAAAAGCCTCTGACTATCCACTCTGTCTATGCCCCTCATAATTTTGTATACCTCTATCAGGTCGCCCCTCAACCTCCTTCGTTCCAGTGAGAACAAACCGAGTTTATTCAACCGCTCCTCATAGCTTATGCCCTCCATACCAGGCAACATTCTGGTAAATCTCTTCTGCACCCTCTCTAAAGCCTCCACATCCTTCTGGTAGTGTGGCGACCAGAATTGAACACTATACTCCAAGTGTGGCCTAACTAAGGTTCTATACAGCTGCAACATGACTTGCCAATTCTTATACTCAATGCCCCGGCCAATGAAGGCAAGCATGCCGTATGCCTTCTTGACTGCCTTCTCCACCTGTGTTGCCCCTTTCAATGACCTGTGGACCTGTACTCCTAGATCTCTTTGACTTTCAATACTCTTGAGGGTTCTACCATTCACTGCATATTCCTTACCTGCATTAGACCTTCCAAAATGCATTACCTCACATTTGTCCGGATTAAACTCCATCTGCCATCTCTCCGCCCAAGTCTCCAGACAATCTAAATCCTGCTGTATCCTCAGACAGTCCTCATCGCTATCCGCAATTCCACCAACCTTTGTGTCGTCTGCAAACTTACTAATCAGACCAGTTACATTTTCCTCCAAATCATTTATATATACTACAAAGAGCAAAGGTCCCAGCACTGATCCCTGTGGAACACCACTGGTCACAGCCCTCCAATTAGAAAAGCATCCCTCCATTGCTACCCTCTGCCTTCTATGGCCTAGCCAGTTCTGTATCCACCTTGCCAGTTCACCCCTGATCCCGTGTGACTTCACCTTTTGTACTAGTCTACCATGAGGGACCTTGTCAAAGGCCTTACTGAAGTCCATATAGACAACATCTACAGCCCTACCTGCATCAATCATCTTAGTGACCTCCTCGAAAAACTCTATCAAGTTAGTGAGACACGACCTCCCCTTCACAAAACCGTGCTGCCTCTCACTAATACGTCCATTTGCTTCCAAATGGGAGTAGATCTTGTCTCTAAGAATTCTCTCCAGTAATTTCCCTACCACTGACGTAAGGCTCACCGGCCTGTAGTTCCCGGGATTATCCTTGCTACCCTTCTTAAACAGAGGAACAGAGTAAGGGGCCGCCCAATTAAATCAGAAATGATGAGTAATTTGTTCTCTCAGAGTATAGTGTATCTGTGGAAACATTGTTTCTAAGCGAATACTTGTCGAGGCTGGGGAAGTTAATATGTGCAAGATTAAATCAGTAAGGGAATCAAGGGTTATGGGGATAAGGCGGGAAAGTGGGTTTGAAGATTATATCATGTCAATCATAACCTCTTTGAATGGTGGAGCAGACAGGATGGGCCGAATGGCCTACTTCAGCTCCTCCGTCTTACAGTGTAATGAGGTCATCTGATGGACTTGTTTTCACGGCTGGGCGGCCGGTTCTGGAAAGACAAAATCTGCCAGCAGTGCCCCAGATGAAGCTGGCGTCTGTTTTGGAGCTTCTGAAGCCGCAAGTATTCATGGTGCCAAACTCCTGCCCAAAGCTGGTGTCGTGATTTAAATCGATTATCAGACAGAGGATTAGGAATGTCGGTATAGAGATTGGTGCAAGAAGATTCACTCCTCAGGCCTGTTGAACTCCGAATCTAAACTCCATCCTAGTTCCGGATACACTGAATGAATCATCAGGTCACCCTCAATAAGTGACCCAACACGGAGATGCAGGAAATGGATCATCGAGGAGGATGGATTCAGACCCGCAGATGCAAAGCACAATGGATTAGCAGCGCATCGCCATCACCTCTCGGCCAACTCGCCAAATGACCTGACTTCACCAAACCACCTCATGGACCTTTAACATCTGCAACAACTAACGGAAGAAGGTTGTATTTTTCCATTGGTCCAGATGTGCAGCCAGTTGTGAAATGTTGGAAATATAGTCTCTGTCAGCAAATTACATTTCCAACATATCAGCTGAAGGATTGTTCTGAACGGACTGATGGGAAACACTTCAACACCATGGGAGTGGACACGTGAGCAATAGGTCAGAAGGTGAGAGCATTCAGGGAGAACTCACACACTGTATGAGAGAGAGACCTCTCCTGTGGAAATGTGCTCTCTGCTGTGGGACTGTGTTCTCTGCTGTGAAACTGTGCTCTCTGCTGTGGTACTGTGTTCTCTGCCGTGAACTGTGCGCTCTGCTGAGAAACTGCGATCTCTCCAGTGGAAATGTACTCTCTGCTGTGAAACTGCTCTCTGCTGAGGAAACGTGGACCAGATGTGATGCAGCTGAGGATGCTGAGTGATGTAACGTGGACATGGTGAAGTTACTGGCCAGAAATTTCCGAATTCTATTTTTGTTTTTAATGGACAGCTACAATCCACGTGTTTATTCCAGGACACAACAATGAATAAAAATGAATCAGTGCTGAGCAGATTCTGACATCCCACACCTCCAGTTTGTTCTTATTGAGAACCCCGTCCTCGATGGAAGCTTTTGCTCTCCGGATCACACCACGCCACCTGGCAATACAGCAGCGATACCTCCAAGATCTGATCTGTAACAGAATCACAGAACAATAGTGTCCCCTTGTGACTGAGGGGCACAGGTGCTCCTTATCCGCCCTGTCTATACCTATCATAATCTTGTACACCTCGATGAGATCACCCCTCAGTCATCTCTGTTCCTGCGTGAGAGAGAAAACAAGTCTATCCAACCTCTCTTCATATCCTAAATGTTCCATCCCAAGCAACATCCTGCTGAATCACCTCTGCACCCCATCCAGTGCAGTCACATATTTCCTATAATGTGGTGACCAGAATTGCACACGGTACTCCAGCTGTGACCTCCCCAACATTCTATACAACTCCACCATGACCTCTCTGCTTTTGTAATCCATGCCCCGATTGATAAAGACAAATATCTCAAATGTCTTTTCCACCACCCTATTAACCTGCCCTTCTGCCTTCAGAGATCTCTGGACAAACACTCCAAGATCCCTTTGTTCCTCAGGACTTCCCAGTGTCAGGCCATTAACATTAATCCTATAATAATAATATAATATTCTTTATTGTCACAAATAGGATTATATTAACACTCCAATGAAGTTACTGCGAAAACCCCCTACCAAATGATCACATCTAATTTTTCAGCGTTAAATTCCATCAGCCACTTTTCTGCCCATTTGACCATCCCGTCTGTATCTTCCTGTAACTCAAGACACTCAACCGAACTGTGAGCTTGAAACTCAGTGAAAGGATTTCACCCTCATCTCGGAATCTGATCACCACCTCAATCCCAACATTCAGCTTGGGTGGGCAGACAAGACAACGTCCTTCCCGCAGCTCTCCCAGCACAGACTGGATAATATCCCAAACTCGTATCCTGGTATTGTCACATTGCTCCACCATCTTGTTCTCTTCACAAAACGCAAGGAATCTGAGACCAATTCTTCAGACCTTTGATTCTCTCTTCAACCAACATCTTGTCCCTGATTAAGTCCATCCTGGGAAGAGGGGCTCGGTATTCTGAGTTTCTCTGCAGGCATCCGGTTGCTGCTGATGGACCAAACGAGGCCTCACGCCTGAAAGAAAGCCTCTCTCACAGCCCTGTGAGCATGTCTCCATTCGAAGGTGTAGTCAATACCTGCAGAGTAGATAACAATGGAGAGAAGTGTGAGCAATTTCAGCGTCACAATTCTCTGGACATAGAATTCAAAATATAATATTACTGAAAATACTGAACTGATCCTCTGGGAGCAGGACTCAAGTCAAAGGGAAAAATCCAGTGGGTTTCTAGTGGAAAGATTTAACAACTGGATGATGGCAGCTAAAATCAGTACTTGCGTTGCAATCTCTGTAGATATTCTACTGAATTTAAACCTGCAAAAGGCATATTTTCCGACTAGAAATCCAACACATTTCCCCCTGTTGTGGAGGAAGTTCTCAATCGCACAGGTGGTCAAACGGAATAAGGCTGGGCTGGGATTTGAGTCCAGATTTTTCTTTGGGGAACAGACACTTTACCGGACGAAGCTACAGAGTCTGAGCATGTTCAGCTAATCACCAGGGCTCTGGCTTTGATTGTCGCTGATTCGGCCAAACATTTACAATCTATCATTAATTGACCGTGAGAATGGGCGGTGAGGGGATTCTGGAACCGCTGCAAGTCCATATGGTGTATGTACACACACAGCGCTGTTAGGGAGGGGTTCCAGGTTTGGATGGTGCCTCGCGGAGGTAAAGTCAATTTCAGGAGTGGGATTCGAGCCCTGACCTCCAGAAGAGACTGCGACCTGCGCTCGGCCATCCTGACGTATTTGAAAGGTTAGGTGCGTTTGGGCCGAAATCTGGTGCTCTTTCCGAGGGTCGGTACCGGTTCCATGGGCCGAATGGCCTCCTTCTGCACTGGAGGCATTCTCTGATTACTGAAATAGGGTGAAAATGGCAGCATCAGGACACAGGACGAGTTAAGGTCTCAGGTCAGAGTAAGTGTCCTGTGTAATGACACATAGAATGTACATTTATTGTGGACTGGTGCCGTCTCCTGGCTGAACGGGAGCCGTGCGACACGAACACTTTCATTCAGGAGCATTTTAAATTGGAGTGAAATAACTTACGCAAAGTAAGTACTTGATAAGAAACAGTTAATCAAACTGATCTAAAGAACCAACAGGACACGTCTCCAGTCAGTGAGCGATGGTGGTATAGTGGTGAGCATAGCTGCCTTTCAAGCAGTTGATCCGGGTTCGATTCCCGGCCATCGCAATAATAAATTATTATTTATTATTTATCCTACCTTACATCTCCTATTACAGTGGATCACCACAACCCCATGAGGGGACCAAACAGAGACACAACAGACACGTCACAGACGAGGATGGGATTTGAAGCCACGTGTACAGAGCACAATGGATTATTGTGCATCACCTTAACCACGTGGTACAGCTGCTTTACTTCAGGGCCCTTTAATATCCCTCAATCGAACTTCTTTGCGTTTCTTTCGCACAGTTGGGTATAAATAAAACATAAATCTATGAGGAGAAACCCGCAATGGTCCGCACTTGGGCTTGTGGCGCAACGGTAGCGCGTCTGACTCCAGATCAGAAGGCTGCGTGTTCAAATCACGTCAGGCTCAGGAGGATTTTCTGCCGCTGGTTCCAGGAATTTCTCTCTGTGGGAATGTTCCCGAAACGACTCCGTTCAAAACCACAATGCTGGTAAATGTTTGCGGATATTTCAGATTGACCCGCTCAGTTTATATTTTTGAGCAGTTTAATCAAACATGCGGAGACTCGGATAGCTCAGTCAGTAGAGCATGGGACTCTACCTCCCAGTTGGCCGCGTCCATATTATTATCTGAGAATATTGAACCAACTGTGCTAACCATTGTGCTACTGGGCTGTCCAAACAGTTGGTTCAATCTCACTGCTCGTGGATGACACCAGAACAACTGGGCAGTTAAAAACAAGGATGTCGCTCTTTTTCGGACGGAGATGAGGAAATCTCTCCCTCTCAGAGAGTTGCGCGACTTTGGAACTCTGCCTCAGAAGGCCGCGGAAGCGGGACATTGATTATGTTTAAGGCGGAGATGGGGAAATTCTTGTTCAGCAAATAAATCAAAGGTTTATCGGGGTTGCATACAACCATTGCATTCAGCCAGTTACCTGGGTGCACAAGCGTGCGGTTTTTTAAAAATGTCGTTTTCATTTCTTTACTTGTTCTCCACTGATATATTCGCTGCAATGACTTCTCTGGGCACAAAGCACGGTAGCACAAGTGGCTAGCACTGTGGCTTCACAGTGCCAGGGTACCAGGTTCGATTCACTGCCTGTGCGGAGTCTGCACCTTCTGCCCGTGTCTGCGTGGGTTTCCTCCGGGTGCTCCGGATTCCTCCCACAGTGCAAAGACGTGCATTATGTGGATTGGATAAATTGCCCTTAGTGCCCATACGGGACCAGTCTTTATAAATAGAAGCGTCATTCCGGCCCTGGGTCACTGCCCGCCTGGAATTTGCTAATTCTTCCCATGTGTGCGTGGGTTTCACCCCCGCAACCCAAAGATGTGCAAGGTACGTGGATTGGCCACGCTAAATTGGCCCTTAATTGGAGAAAAAAAATAATTGGGTGCTCTAAATTTATACAGAACTAAATAAATAAATAGAAACGCCGAGCACAAAGGCAAGGCCGCTCTGGAGATACTTCATAAAATGCTGCAACAGAAATAGACAATGTTGGATAACTCGGCTGGTCTGGCAGCATCTGTGGAGAGAGAAACAGAGTTACAGTTTCCAGTCCAGTCTGACCATGCTTCCCATTCTCTGTTTCCCGCTCCACAGATGCTGCCAGGTCTGCTGAGATTTACCAGCTCTGGGCGACTGACATGGACACGGTGGGCGGAATGGCGCACCCTGTGCTGGAACCATTCTATGATTCTATAATTCTAATCTGTTCTCGTAATTGAAACCTTCTATGTCTGTATCATTCTGGTGAATCTGCATTGCCGCCGCTACATTAAGGTTCTGAATACATTTTTGGACTCCCCTCATTCCCTCCTCCAGCAGATTTTTGCCGGGCAAATATCCTGATTCCCTAAACTCCTCATTCTCTCGAACAATGAAATGTCGCTTGGCTTTGACACTACCCAATAGACAGAGTGGTTCCGACCTCACTATCCGATCAATGCATCTCAATCGGAACAAGACTGAATTTTAATTCTCGCGCTTCCAACACAACTCGATGCAATCCGGCCTCACAACTTGGACTGGATTGTCACATCAGTGATTGCAGATACTTTGGAAAAATGAGTCCCACTGAGAGAAAGCAGGATGGAAAATCGACAATGATGGGTTTCGAACCAACGCACGGAGAGCTCAATGGATTAGCAGTCCGTCTCCTTAACCACTCGGCCACCTCATCCCGCAAGGGCGTTGGCTAAATCAAAGGTTTATCAGGTACAAATAACCATTGTATTCAGCCAGCTGCGCGGATGCACAAGCGTGCGTCTGTTTTTACTTGAGGAGAAATTCAGAATCCCACACCCTGATCAAACGACCTTTAAATACCCTGTCCGTTTCTTCACGTGTTCTGCACTGATATATTCGCTGCAATAACTTCCAGGGAGCTGAAACCTCCTCCCTATTTCAGTCAATGACACCATCCGGGCTCGTCCGCATTTTTGAACCCGGGCATTTTATCGCAGCTGAGAATCAATGTCAATGTCAGGAGTGGGATTGAACCCTCGTCTCCATAGGAGACTGACACCTGATGTATCCGAACGGTTCGGAGATGATTGGGCCGTGTTGGGGTGCTCTTTCCGAGGGTCAGTGCAGACTGGATGGGCCGAATGGTCTCCTTCTGCACTGGAGGGATTCTATGATTACTTAAGCAGGGTGCAAACGGCAGCATCAGGACACAAGGACAAGGTAAGGTCTCAGGCCAGAGCAAGAGTCCCATGTAATGACACACAGAACATCAGAAATAAATACTTTTATTGTGGACTGGTGCCATCTCCTGGCTGACGGGGAGCCGTGCGACACGGATACTTTCATTCAGGAGCATTTTAAATTGGAGTGAAATAACATAAACATAGTAAGACGTTGTTTACGAAACTATTTATCAAACTAATGCAAAGCATCAAAAGGACTCAACATTCGGCAGTAAGTGATGGGGGGATACAGGTGAGCATCGATGCCTTCCAAGCAGTTGATCCGGGTACGATTCCCGGCCATCGCAATAATAATTTGATTGGAGGCGTTTGCGTGATTCCGTGTGTTTCGAGCTGAGGAAGAGAGTTGGAGACAGCGAGGTGGCTGGAGGCAGGAATCTTCGCTTGTTCTAAATAGTCTGGTTGGATTGTTCACATCCGTCCGAGTGGCGAAACTGTGATCTCGGTTTCTATAGTGGTTTATTATTGGATATTGTTATATATGCTTATTACCCCTCTGTGGGGTATTCCTGGAAGTTATTATATAAACTTTTCACGTTCTCGCTGTTAAAGGATTTGAAAACACTGAAAAACTCCCGGTTCGATCTTTACCAAATGACATGACTGTGTTAATAAAACATAACCCATTCCAGTCAGTGGCGATGTGATATTGGCACCAATAATACTCACACACCACAGCAGATGTTGTCTGTTTTCCTCAGTGAGAGTGAATTGAAGAGCTTCCCTATTTTGTTACTTTGGGCTTCACAGTGATGTAATGCTGTCTGCTTCATTCCTGGCGCAAATGTCCGGATCACACTGGATGCAACACTTTGATACGAATCTACTGAAAAGAAAAGGCGGATGTGCCGCAGGTTGATAGCGTCATTTTTAATTTTGGGGTGACTGAGAATATCAATAGCAGAGGATGGTTTCGATCCATCGACCTCTGGGTTATGGGCCCAGCACGCTTCCGCTGCGCCACTCTGCTTTTTAGGTTCGCCGTGTTCGCAATTGCTGTTCTGCGGCAGCCACATAACTATTTTTTTCTTAAACGAGAACCACGTGTTGTGAAGCTCACCTTGGCTGGACAATAACACGGAACATCAGCACGGCTGTGACAGACAGAGAAAGACACACAGCAAAGCAGGAAGAGACTATCAGGACACACACACAATGACACACAGAAAAGGTGCCGAGCAAACCAGCAAGATACTGAGATGGAAAAACTGGTTATTTAGCAAAAAGGGATTTTCTGTTCCACAAAGATAGGCAATTAAATGTTTTTCCTGCTGTGTAACTGTGCTCTCTGCTGTGTAACTGAGCTCTCTGCTGTGTAACTGAGCTCTCTGCTGTGTAACTGTGCTCTCTGCTGTCTGCTGTGTAACTGAGCTTTCTGCTGTGTAACTGAGCTCTCTGCTGTGTAACTGAGCTCTCTGCTGTGTAACTGAGCTCTCTGCTGTTTAACTGTTCTCTCTGCTGTGTAACTGTTCTCTCTGTTGGAACCGTGACTCTGCCGGGGACAGATCTTCACTGTGGTTGTGCTAATCATTCCCTGTTGTGTAAATGTGTTCCCAGTTGTGGAAATATGATCCGTCTGCAGCAGAACCTTTCTGCGCCATTACTGAGATGAAATTTCAATTCCAGATTAATTAAATCTTGTCACGAAAGATTAGTTCAAGCCTCTGGATTCCCAGTCCAGGAATATAACCTTGTGTTCCTGTTATCAAATCAGTTCGTTCAGCTCACCACTCTCAGATTGCAATATGGAAGCGCCCAACGTGGGTCTGGAACCCACGACCCTGGGATTAAGAGTCCAATGCATGAGGGCAGCACGGTACCATTGTGGATAGCACAATTGCTTCACAGCTCCAGGGTCCCAGGTTCGATTCCGGCTTGAGTCACTGTCTGTGCGGAGTCTGCACATCCTCCCCGTGTGTGCGTGGGTTTCGTCCGGGTGCTCCGGTTTCCTCCCACAGTCCAAAGATGTGCAGGTTAGGTGGATTGGCCATGGTAAATTGCCCTTAGTCTCCAAAATTGCCCTTAGTGTTGGGTGGGGTTACTGGGTTATGGGAATAGGGTGGAGGTGTTGACCTTGGGTAGGGTGCTCTTTCCAAGAGCCGGTACAGACTCGATGCAATTCTATGATAATCTATGATGCTCTACCGACTAAACTAGCCGGGCTGATGTCCAAAATATCATTAACCCTCTTCCTGAGGATATTGATATTAGAATTTACTAAGTAGCGAACTTTGTGTCAAACCGTTGACTAAAAATCGATTAATTCTTCAGTCACAGTCGTTGGGAGCAGGGCTCGAACCTGCTGGGGAAGTCCAACACCTTAACCACTCGACCATCGCAGCCCGGTTCAATAGGTCATTCATTAAACATTATAAAACCGGCCTGGAATCACTCCAGGAAGTTCTTGCATTCCTGCAATGAACGGTGCCCCGGTGTTTATGTGAGGAGCGGTTGAATCTACCTTAAAATGACCAATGGATTTGGAGAGAAGCCTTGAGAGACTCGAAAATCCCAGTTCCCGAAACGCACAATTTCACTGATTCAATGTTTGCGGAAGAAAAACAGTTACATTGGAAATATCCTCGAAGTTCGTTTTTGCTTTACATGGAACAGCACCGAACGTCCCAGTCTAGATCCAAATTAAAGCATGAGTGGGGTGCAGGATTGGAGGGTCGGTGCAGAGTCGATGGGCCGAATGGCCTCCTTCTGCATTGTACTGGTTTCTCGGGAAACAGAGAGAATCACAGTATTTATTCACATGCGATAAACATCGGCTCGTATGTCCCATGCGGTGGTCGCGTGGCCTAATGGCTAAGGCGTCTGATTTCGGTGAACATAATGAAGATATCAGAAGATTGGAAGCTCGAGTCCCACCGCGATCGTTTGATATCGAAATCCGGTGGAGCTTGCTGTCAGCCGAGTTTTCCTTTCTCCGCTCAAAGTTTCACCTTCCCATCCAAACGTTGCAGGGCTCTGTTTGGAATATAATTTTTGGGAACATTGTTCATTCAATTCGCTCTCATCCTAGTATTTTGTTTATCCCCTGATGAATCCACAGTACCTGTTTGACTTGGATAAAATATAGAATAAAATATTATGTATCAAACGGTTCAATAGAATTCTGTGGAGGAAATTCTAATATCATCAGGAAGACAGACAGAGTCAAAGAGTAGTGGATGTTGGCAGCATGGAAACAGCCCTTCGTCCCAGCTTGTCAATGCCGCCCAGTTTCTATCACTAAGCTAGTCCCACTTGCCCGCATTTGGCCCATATCCATCTACACCCACCCTGCCCATGTAACTGTCGAACTGATTTTTAAAATCAAAATGATACCCGCCACTACCACTGCCTCTGGCAGCCCGTTCAGATGCTCCTCATTACCTTATTTATGTTCCTCATTATTTCATAGACCTCTATGACATCACCCATAAGCCTCCGACGCTCCAGGAAAAAAAAGTCCCAGCCTATCCAGCCTCTACTTTTCACTCACACCATCAAGTCCTGGTACCATCCTTGTAAATCACTTCTGCACCCTTTCTAGTTTAACAATATCCTTCCGAAAATAGGGTGACCAGAATTGAACACAGTATTTCCCGTGTGGTCTTACCAGCATGTCTTGTACAACTCTTGGATTCAATATTTTGACCTTAAAACCTAGCATGCTGAATGCCTTCTTCACCACCCTGTCCACCTGCGACACCACCTTCAAGGATGTGTGAACCTGTTCTCCTCGATCTGTTTGTTCTGTAATTCTCCCCAACTCCATACCATTAACTGAGTAGGTCAATCACTGATTTGAGCTACCAAAATGCCTCACCTCACATTTATCCAAATTAAACTCCATCTGCCATTCATCGGCCCACTGGCCCAAGATGTTTAATAATGAGCCGAATCAACTGTTGTTCAGAGGGATGAAATATTATGTCACTGGATTGGGAATCCAGAGGCCTGAACTAATCTTTGGGACAGGGAATAATTCCCACCATTCAAATTCACAGATTTAATAGCTTTTCAGGGGGGTTGACAGGGTGGATGCTGAGAGGTTGTTTCTCCACGTGGGAGAGTCTGGGACCTGAGGGATTAATCTCAGGGTAAGGGACCGCCCAGTTAAGCCAGAAATGATGAGTAATTTCTTCTCTAAGGAGATAGTGTATCTGTGGAAATATCGTTTCTAAGCGAATAGGATTGTCGAGGGTGGGTCAGTTAATATGTTCAAGATTTAATCAGTAAAGAAAACAAGGATTATGGGGATGTGGCGGGAAAGTGGATTTGAGGATTATATCAGATCAGTCATAATCTCTTTGAATGGTGGAGCAGACACGATTGGCCGAATGGCCTACTTCTGCTCCTCCGTCTTACAGTGTAATGAGATCCTCTGATGAACTTGTTTTCACGGCTGGGCGGCCGGTTCCGGAAAGACAAAATCTGCCAGCAGTGCCCCAGATGAAGCTGGCGTCTGTTTTGGAGCATCTGAGGCCGCAAGTTTTCATGGTGCCAAACTCCTGCCAAAACTGGTGTCGTGATTTAAATCGATTATCAGACAAAGGATGAGGAATATCGGTATAGAGATTGGTGCAAGAAGATTCACTCCTCAGGCCTGTTGAACTCCGAATCTAAACTCCATCCTAGTTCCGGATACACTGAATGAATCATCAGGGCACCCTCAATAAGTGGCCCAACGCGGAGACGCAGGAAATGGATCATCGACGAGGATGGATTCAGACCCGCAGATGCAAAGCACAATGGATTAGCAGCGCATCGCCATCACCTCTCGGCCAACTCGCCACAGGACCTGACTTCACCAAACACCTCATGGATGTTTAATATCCACAATAACTAACGGAAGAAGGTCGTCTTTGTGCATTGGTCCAGATGTGCAGCCAGATGTGAAGTGTTGGAAATGTTGTTTCTGTCAGCAAATTACATTTCCATCATATCAGCTGAAGGATTGTTCTGAATGGACTGATGGGAAACACTTCAACACCATGTTAAACATGTTTCTACACATTGTAAATAAAACACCGCGGAAAGACTGAAAGATACTAACATTTGATCGCATCATGATGAAGATCAGTCAGACGCCTTAAACATCCCGTCAATGTCGGAGTTCTGACGATTCTAATTTGTTATCCAGAGAACCCCTGCAGGACATTCGGCCTCTTGAGTCTGCACCGAACTTCCGAAAGAAATCGGAGGCACCCGGAGGAAACCTACGCAGACACCGGATGAACGCGCAGACGCCGCACAGACAGCTCCCGGAGCTGTGAAACAACTGTGCTAACCACTGTGCTACCGTGCTGCCTACAGTGCAGGTAGGTTTCGAATCTGTGCGGGGGAACCCCATTTGATTGCAAGTACCAAGCCACAGCCACTCCGCTAACTGAACCACGTTTAACAAGACACTCATTGACAATTTATGCGATATAAACCCAACCTGGAATCACTCCAGGAAGTTATTGCTTTCATGCGATGACGGGTCTCCCAGTCTGTCTGTGAGAAGGGATAGAATATCCATGGAAAAAGACCATTGGATTTGGAGTCTGTCATAATATCCACTCATGTATATAATGAGATGCAGACAGTCAGTGATGGACACACAGGATGACCAGTAAGCACAACACAGTGCAGCCAATCACCAAACAGGACACTACCACTATAAAGCCAGAGGCCACTAGGTTTCCCGCTCTCTCTGGACCCAGCCACTGAGACAGTCAGAGTCCACGAGCTAGCAAGTGCAAACACCATGCGGTAGCTAGTAAGTCTGATCAGGCTACTACAAGGTCTCCAGTCAGTTCAGTATAATGTCGACCCACAGCTGAATATGTGTATCAGTTCTATCGTTGAATAAAACAGTGTTGGATTTTCTCCAGTGTTCGACGTCTGTTTTTAGCTTCCCTGCATCGAGTGCAGTCCACATTGAGCCTACCTGCCTAACACATCATGGTACCAGAGTGATACTGATCTTGACGGACCTACCTCGAGTGAATCAGCATTGACCAGGAAGCAGCCATCCGGTGAAATGGAAAACACCAGCCTCCTCCGCAGCTCCGCATCTCCGGCAACCTTGGCGCCAATTGGAAAATCTTCAAGCAAAAGTTCCTCCTGTACATCGAGGCCTCCGACCTCGAAGCAGCATCGGATGCCAGGAAGATCACATTATTTCTCTCCACCGTGGGGGACCATGCCATCCACATCTACAACTCCCTTACGTTCGCTGCCGGCGAAGACAAAACAAAATTCAAAACAGTCCTGCTGAAGTTTGACAGCCACTGCGACACTGAGGTGAATGAGAGCTTTGAATTGTACTTTTTCCAGCAGAGGCTTCAGAGTAAGAATTAACCTTTTCAGTCCTTCGTGACCCATCTCCGCATTCTAGCGCAGTCATGAAACTATGACTCGACGGCAGATTCCATGATCCGGGTACAGATCGTTTTCGGGGTCCACTCTGACTCCCTTCGGCAGCAGCTCCTGAAAGTCAAACAGTTGACCCTCTCAGTTGCTATCGAGACATGCGTTATCCATGAGCATGCTAAGAATCGTTACTCCCACATAAGGCGGCAGAAACTGCAAAACTGGCCTCCCACGAGGTGGAACGGGTGCAGGCCATTGTTCAAATGCAGGGCCTGAGCATCGAGGAGAGTGGTCGCTTTGTGCACTTTTCCCGGGTCCCTGCACATGTGCGCCATGACCGAGTGGACAATGAGGCCGAAAACACGACTGCACAGGTGCGTACGACGACTGACCGCACTGCGCATGCACGATGGCGCACGGAATGCCCTGTCGTCGGCGTCATGACATCTCCGAATTGTGGCTCCACCCACTTAAAGCGGAAATGTCCGGCAAAATGATGCCAGTGTCTACAGTGTGGCAAGCTTGGCCACTATGCAGCCCTTTGCAGATCTGCTCCACCGCTCAGCAGCCAGCGATCCCAGCTGCGGCGCCGAAGTGTCCGCTCAATACAACAAGGCATGCCAGATTCCGAACCCGACAGCCCAACAGACCCTGATGCTGAGTGCGTCAGGTCCCCATACCGGGTGGGCATCATAACTACACATGCGCTGCCTTCCACCACAACGCGAAACGCCTCTCGATCCTCAGTGTGGATCGACGAGTGGTGTGCTGTCCACACAATTAATGAAATGAAAACGAAATGAAATGAAATGAGACAAGGCTTGCATCCGATTCAAACTTCACACCGGCGCATCAGCGAACCTCATCTCAAAATCCGGCCTCGACACCATGCGCGCCAGACCAAGCATTCTTCCACCGGCCTGCCAGTTCCTTGACTACAATAGCAATGGCATAGCTGCCAGTGGTTCCTGTCAACTAGGGGTAACCAACAAGGCGATCAAGGCAACACTGTGGTTTGAAATCGTCGGGCCTGACAGAGCGTCCCTGCTCGGTGCTCGAGCTCCTGAACCTGGTTCAGCGAGTCCACGCCACGTCATCATCACCGGCGACGGCCTCGCCAGCAAGTTGCAAGCCTATTTATATTCTCACTCACACCAAACGGAAACAAGTCGCTATTTGTCAGCAGCACACCTGCCTTCTTCTTTATTAGTAGCAAAGTTTTGCTTTCTGTCTGATCCGCTACTTGTTTTTCAGCTAACCACAGTACAGTCTGTGAACTTGTCTGTGAATGCAGCACCGGAAGCAACTGTGGAAAGAGATTGCAGTTTCCAGAGTGCAACTCTGCAATTTGATACATCACGTCGTTCAGATTTTACTTTCAATACCTTCGTCTGAGGAACAGGTCGAGCGGGAAATCGGACCTTGTTGATTAGAGCAAACTGATCAATGCAGCAATGAGAAGCTCCTTAAACACCAGCGGTTTGGACAAGGATGGCACTCAGATACAGGACTCTGGCTGGGGTTCAAAAGTAGGAAAAGCATATCTTGTTTGAAATGAAATAACGATGAAAATAGACTTTAAGTCGATTTGTGCACGGATCTTAGCTTTCGCGATAACGCATTAGGGTGACCGAGCGGTCTAAGGCGCTGCGTTCAGATCGCAGTCTCTTCTTGAGGCGTGGGTTCGAATCCCACTCCTGATATTGCCTTTTCCTCCACGAAGTTAAATTTCTCCAGCAAGATGTTCAACCTCAGGAAGATCCAATACCTCCCTTTCAATGGAAAAGCGTTGGTCTCAGGACATGAGATTCCTGCTTAAATATGCACAGCAAGACCCCACCGGCAAAAGCCCAGTTCATGACTCGATAATCTGCTTCATTGACTCTGGTTGAGGAATTAATATTGATCCCAAGAGAAGGGTAAAATTCGTTTTCTCATGTAAATAGTCTGGCAGGTTGGATTGTTCACATCCGTCCAAGAGGGGAAGTTGGGGACTCGGTTTCTATTGTGATTCATTGCTCGATAAAGCTTTATTTCCTTATTGGCCCCCTGTGAGTTATTACTGGATATCGTTATATATCTATATTTCCCCTCTGTGGGGTACTGCTGGATAACGTTTCCCGAGCAGCTTTGACTAAGGGTCACCTGGACACGAAACATTAGCCCATTTCTCTCTCTCCAGATGCTCTCAGATCTGCTGAGACCTTAAAGCATTTTCGCTGTGATTCCCTATGTGTGAGCTTTACAATGTTGTAATGTGTCATGCTGTCTCCTTCATTCTTGGGACTAATGTCGGGATGAGACTGCAAGAAAGTTTCTGATAGCTATTTGCTGCAAAGCAAACAGGAACGCCTGTTATGTTTACTTTTGGTGTGAGGGAGAATGCAAATAGCAGAGAATACCCTCGATTCCTCGACCTCGGGCTAATAGCCCAGCACGCTTCCGCTGCGGCACTCTGTTCCTTAAACCAGGAGCTACAACATTACTGCCCTGCGGTCGCCACACAAATATTCACTTCCTCATTTTTTTCTTTCAACAAGAACACACGTTTGAGCACACTGATTCTGGTCAGCATTGTTCAGATACTTTACTTTCGTGCTAAATGGTTGTTCTGTGGAAGGTGATGTGATTTCTTCTGTGACGTTGTTCTGATGGGAAAGTGTGGAGTGACTGGAATCACCTTTATAAAATGAAGTTCGGGACGGCAGTTTCATCTCTCTGGGAACATTGATCACGCTGTTACAGACTTCCTCAAACTTTGCCTCAAGTCCGACCACAAAAATAATGAGTTATGAGCAGAGTGGCGCAGCGGAAGCGTGCTGGGCCCATAACCCAGAGGTCGATGGATCGAAACCATTCTCTGCTATTCGTATTCTCACTCACACCAAACGGAAACGAGTTGCTATTTGTCAGCAGCACATCTGCCTTTTTCTTTATCAGTACCAATGTTTTGCTTTCAGTCTGATCCACTCTTTGACACCTGTTCTTCAGCTAACCACAGTACAGTCGAGGTGACTAAGTTGACTTCTCCCAGAACTCTCTTCTGCCGCCACTACTGGATGAACGTTCACCTGATTGGACACTGGAGGGGTTCTTCGCCGACTTGTCTGTGAAAGCAGCACCGGAAGCAGCTGTGGAAAGAGATTGCAGTTTCCGGAATGCAACTCTCCAATTGGATACTTCACGTCCTCAGATCTTAGACTTTCAATACCTTCGTCTGAAGAACAGGGAGAGCGGGAAATCGGACCTTGTTGATTAGAGCAAACTGATCAATGCAGCAATGAGAAGCTCCTTAACCACCAGCGGTTTGGCCAAGAATGGCACTCAGATACAGGACTCTGGCTCGGGTTCTAAAGTAGGAAAAACATATCTTGTTTGAAATGAAACAAAGATGAAGACAGACTTTAAGTCGATTTGTGCACGGATCTTAGTTTCGGCGTTAGCGCATCGGGATGGCCGAGCGGTTTAAGGCGCTGCGTTTAGGTCGCAGTCTCTTCTGGAGGCGATGGTTCGATTCCCACTCCTGATGTTGCCTTTTCCTCCACGAGGTTAAATTTCTCCAGCAAGATGTTCAACCTCAGGAAGATCCAATACCTCCCTTTCAATGGAAAAGCGTTGGTCTCAGGACATGAGATTTCTGCTTAAATATGCACAGCAAGACCCCACCGGCAAAAGCCCAGTTCATGACTCGATAATCTGCTTCAGTGACTCTGGTTGAGGAATTAATATTGATCCCAAGAGAAGGGTAAAATTCGTCTTCTCGTGTAAATAGTCTGGCAGGTTGGATTGTTCACATCTGTCAAAGAGGGGAAGTTGGGGACTCGGTTTCTATTGTGATTCATTGCTCGATAAAGCTTAATTTCCTTATTGGCCCCCTGTGAGTTAGTACTGGATATCGTTATATATCTATATTGTTCCTCTGTGGGGTACTACTGGATAACGTTTCCCGTGCAGTTTTGACTAAGGGTCACCTGGACACGAAACGTGAGCTCATTTCTCTCTCTCCAGATGCTGTCAGATCTGCTGAGACTTTGAAGCATTTTCTCTGTGGTTCCCTATGTGTGAGCATTACAATGTTGTAATGTGTCATGCTGTCTCATTCATTCTTGGGACTAATGTCGGGATGAGACTGCAAGAAGGATTTTGATCGGTATTTGCTGCAAAGCAAACAGGAACGCCTGTTATGTTTACTTTTGGTGTGAGGGAGAATGCAAATAGCAGAGAATACCCTCGATTCCTCGACGTCGGGCTAGTAGCCCAGCACGCTTCCGCTGCGGCACTCTGTTCCTTAAACCAGAAGCTACAACATTACTGCCCTGCGGTAGCCACACAACGATTCACTTCCTCATTTTTTTCTTTCAACAAGAACACACGTTTGAGCACACTGATTCTGGTCAGCATAGTTCAGATACTTTACTTTCGTGCTGAATGGCTGTTCTGTGATGGTGACGTGATTTCTTCTGTGACGTTGTTCTGATGGGAAAGTGGGGAGTGACTGGAATCATCTTCATAAAATGAAGTTCGGGGCGGTAGATTCGCCACTCTGGGAACATTGATCACGCTATTACAGATGTCCTCAAACTTTGCCTCAAGTCCGACCACGAAAATAACGAGCTATGAGTAGAGTGGTGCAGCGGAAGCGTGCTGGGCCCATAACCCAGAGGTCGATGGATCGAAACCATCTTCTGCTATTCGTACTCTCACTCACACCAAACGGAAACGAGTTGCTATTTGTCAGCAGCACATCTGCCTTTTTCTTTATTGGTACCAATGTTTTGCTTTCAGTCTGATCCACTCTTTGACACCTGTTCTTCAGCTAACCACAGTACAGTCGAGGTGACTAAGTTGCCTTCTCCCAGAACACTCTTCTACCGCCACTACTGGATGAACGTTCACCTGATTGGACACTGGAGGGGTTCTTCGGCTCCTTGTCTGTGAAAGCAGCACCGGAAGCAGCTGTGGAGAGAGATTGCAGTTTCCAGAATGCAACTCTCCAATTGGATACTTCACGTCGCTCAGATTTTAGACTTTCAATACCTTCGTCTGAGAAACAGGTAGAGCGGGAAATCGGACCTTGTTAATTAGAGCAAACTGATCAATGCAGCAATGAGAAGCTCCTTAACCACCAGCGGTTTGGCCAAGAATGGCACTCAGATATAGGACTCTAGCTCGGGTTCTAAAGTAGGAAAAGCATATCTTCTTTGAAATGAAATAAAGATGAAGACAGACTTTAAGTCGATTTGTGCACGGATCTTAGTTTCTGTGTTAACGCATCAGGATGGCTGAGCGGTCTAAGGCGCTGCGTTCAGGTCGCAGTCTTTTCTGTAGGCGTGGGTTCGAGTCCCACTCCTCATGTTGCCTTTTCCTCCACGAGGTTAAATTTTTCCAGCAAGATGTTTAACCTCAGGAAGATCCAATACCTCCCTTTCAATGGAAAAGCGTTGGTCTCAGGACATGAGATTCCTGCTTAAATATGCACAGCAAGACCACACCGGCAAAGGCCCAGTTCATGACTCGATAATCTGCTTCCGTGACTCTGGTTGAGGAATTAATTTTGATCTCAAGATAAGGGTAAAATTCGTCTTCTCATGTAAATAGTCTGGCAGGTTGGATTGTTCACATCCGTCCAAGAGGGGAAGTTGGGGACTCGGTTTCTATTGTGATTCATTGCTCGAGAAAGCTTTTTTCCTTATTGCCCCCGTGTGAGTTATTACTGTATATCGTTATATATCTATATTGCCCCTCTGTGGGGTACTACTGGACAACGTTTCCCGTGCAGTTTTGACTCAGGGTCACCTGGACACGAAACGTGAGCTCATTTCTCTCTCTCCAGATGCTGTCAGATCTGTTGAGACTTTAAAGCATTTTCTCTGTGGTTCCCTATGTGTGAGCATTACAATGTTGTAATGTGTCATGCTGTCTCTTTCATTCTTGGGACTAATGTCGGGATGAGACTGCAAGAAAGATTTTGATCGGTATTTGCTGCAAAGCAAACAGGAACGCCTGTTATGTTTACTTTTGGTGTGAGGGAGAATGCAAATAGCAGAGAATACCCTCGATTCCTCGACCTCGGGCTAATAACCCAGCACGCTTCCGCTGCGGCACTCTGTTCCTTAAACCAGGTGCTACAACATTACTGCCCTGCGTTCGCCACACAACTATTCACTTCCTCATTTTTTTCTTTCAAATAGAACACACGTTTGAGCACACTGGGAACACACGTTTGAGCACAAGCGGGATTGTTCTGTGCCTACAACCCAGAGGTCGATGGATCGAAACCATTCTCTGCTATTCGTATTCTCACACGAAACGGAAACAAGTTGCTATTTGTCAACAGCACATCGGCCTTTTTCTTTATTAGTATCAAAGTTTTGCTTTCAGTCTGATCCGCTCTTTCACACCTGTTCTTCAGCTAACCACAGTACAGTCGAGGTCACTAAGTTGATTTCTCCCAGAACACTCTACTGCCGCCTCGACTGGATGAACTTTCACCTGTTTGGACACTGGAGGGGTTATTCGGCTGTGAAAGCAGCACCGGAAGCAGCTGTGGAGAGGGATTCCAGTCGCCAGGATGCATCTCTCCAATTGGATACTTCACGTCGCTCAGATCTTCGTCTCTCAATACCTTCGTGGAACAGGTTATAATGAAAAAATATGTCATTTGAACCATGAATGTGAACCTGGAAAAGACAGAGATTTTAAATGAAAGGGAAAGGTCCCACAAAGGGTTAACAGCCGCAGCTTTTTTGAAATACAGATAGCTTCGCAGCCGTTAAAAAACACAGATATGGACAACTGAACCTGTTTTTAAAGTTAAAAAGACATGCAATCAATTTAAAATCTTAAGTTATATAAACGGGAACAGTATTTCACACTTCCCGAGAAGTGCATTATTTTACTGAGCAATTAAAAAAGGAACAACCAGGATCTTAGGTTTAAATTGGGGGAGAAGGTTAAGCGGGAAACCTTGCTGACGCCACTTAAATATGAGACAACTGCTTTCCAGCTAAGAAACACATGAGGTGGCACGTTTACCCCATAATTTACACATTTTTGACGTTAAAAATCTTTTAGCAAATAATCAGGTCATAGGGTACAGGTCCAAGCCAGATAAGGTTAGAAATATAGGGAGCGACCTGCCGTTGACACCAGCTGACCAGTAGAAGTGCAGAGGCGAACTGCTTCGTTGGACACGAGTTCATATCCAGTATTGAGACTGAGAAAAAACATCACTAAAGACAGATGTCAGAAAAGTTGCTGACGAAGCAACAAATAAATGTATTACCTGCCAAACAAAAGTATTACATGTCAAGCAGAATCAGCTCGTTCAACGACAGGGAGATTGCATTAGCTACAGTCAGCAAGCAACAGCTACATTTCAATAAATGCCATGTAGAAACTAAGGCTGCGCAAAGGGCTATATAATACCTAATAATTCAGCAGCCAGCTCTCATAGCTACCCTCGGTCATGGGAAGGACTGAACACGGAAGCCGAGCAGAACAGCGAATCCATCAGGAAAAAAACAAAAGTTACAGGAGAAAATTGTGAAGGCAGACTTGAAGGTCTAACAACTGACCAGGAAGATGCAAAGAAAAGATTTTATTACTTTTCTGTAAAAACAGTGATTACATCTTTTAATTTGAAATTAAAACTAACTTAAATTGATAACCTGAAAGAGTGTTTATTAGAAAGTTTACTTCACTCTACTTAGAAAAGCCGGACCCGTGAGTGAAGCACCTGAGTGGAAAGTAAACAGAATCTTCTCTGAAGACATGGGTTATGCCGTGGGATAACATGAAACACTGCTTTGACCCGAATTGCGCCCACCTAAGTCTGCATAGGAGTCAGGGAGTGAGAATCCCTGTTCATCATTTAGAATATCTTGACCCTTTTCTGGTACAGGGGGAGTTCTAAGAATAGTGGTGAGGTTTTAACTTCATGGCGCGCAACTTGGAGGCCTAGAATATTAGAAGTTTCTGGGTAAAGCGAGGCTCGAATATTAGAAGTTTCTAGTTAAGCAGGTGGAGGTTTGAATATTAGAAGTTTCTAACCTAAAAGGGAATGGAATATTAGACGTTTCTAGTTCCCAAATAATTGTTAGAATATTAAAAGTTTCTAACCGGAACAAAGGATAGAATATTAGAAGTTTCTAGTCTATGTGTGAGGCGAACTTTACCTGCCGAGTTTAATGCGGAAAGTCATGTGTGATTGACTTTTGGAAGGATATTCTGTGGATCTGGAGGGGGGGGGGGGAGGGGGGGGGACATAAAACTCAGTTGGGTGCGAGCGTCAGAAGACTAGAAGATACTGACCCTGAGTAAAAGTCTGCAAGACATCTTAGTAAAGATACTGGGATTCTTGCATCCATTACTGGTAGAAGGAGGACAAAAATAAATCTTCCTTGGAGTCAAGCAGATTGTGAGGGGAAGCCGAGAGAAATAGGGACGCCGAGAAAACTTTAGAGACCAAGATCAATCGACCTTTAACTAAAACAAGAAGATAGTGCCTCCGTACCCCTGGCTAGGTCCCAGATAGGGTGCATATCCTGAATGTCGGAGTGCACCTGAAAGGGACAACCAGGAACAGATATTTAGAAGTCCAGAAAATGGCAATTAGGGTAATCCTCCTGCTCTGAAACACGGTCAAGAGAGATGAAGCAACGGGGCGAGAGTACGGGGCGAGAGTGGAAGAGATTAAATGAGGCAAAAAAAACTCCTGGATAAGAGAGGCTTATCAGAACGGAGGGGTCTCAATTTTTGTTAGAGTACCTAAAACCCGATGGAATAGACATCCAAGGTCTCGGTGGATAAATGAGTGTGTGTGTGTGTGTGTGTTTAATAAGGATTTGTGAATTTCCCTTTGGTGTTTCAAGTTTTTAAAATGTTGTATTTTGCAAAACCGAGTTTCACATCAATTAGAAGTTATAAACGGAAGGTAGAAATGTGACCAATATTATGAGGTAGTAAATCAGTATGTTCAGAACGAAATTGGTCACAGCATAAACACAAAAAGAGGTTTTACTCGGGAGCAGTCAGAGCTCTGTGCAGGAAAGTACTTTGAAACTAACCCGTTGAAATTGACACGGCACAGCTCCAGCAGGTTCCTAGTGCCCGAAGACTCAAAAGATAGTCAGGAGCAGGAAAAATGATGTTTAGAATGTTAAATACATGATAGAAGGAGCTTTAGGGAATAAAGATATTAGACCAGAAGTTAGATTAGGAGCATTACTTTCAGTATCAGGAAATGCGAATCTGATGGCAGGGAAATATTTAATAAAATTCGATGCAGGAAAAATTGCGATATTAAATACCAATCGATTGCACAGAGGCAGTTTGGGTGAAGCTACCAACTAAAACCAGGTAAAAGGTAAAGAAAAGATCGTTCAGAATTTGGGTGAACATAGAGTTGAATTAGAGAAGCATGGCGTCTGGAGCAAAAAGAATTGTGTCAGAAGTAAAACATCTGACCCAGCTAAATAATAACCAAGGGATTATGATAATCCATAGGCAACCTTTCGGCAGTAACGAAGAAACGCAATCAGCAAGGATTGTATGTGGGATGGTATGATAATGACAAAATGGCATGACTGCAGAGAAAACCTAGCTAACGATGATGTAATTCTGAAAGGATGTGCAGGATTGTGGAGAAGTGACAAACTGATTGTCCCAATTAGTGAGGGAGTATATAGTTTAAAAGATGTTGGGATGACTCGGGGACATAAAATTAGCCTAACAGTGTTCAGAGACTGTATCACCGCAATGGTGCCATGCCAGTAGGCAGACCATACCCCCCAAACCGGTTGGACAAGGAAAAAAGGAATGTTGTACGAAATTAATGATTGACCCGGGCTATGGATTTGGAAAAAATATGAACCAAAACTTCACCGATACAGTGAAGGGAGTTCTGTGGATAAATTGAAAAGCCCAGACAATGGACAGGCTTTAGAGGAAAGGAATGTTTGGTTATGAGTGTCAGGGAATTACTGCACTCACTAGTATTATGTGATGAAGTAGAGTGGGATGACAGTGAACCTGTTAGCAGCATTGATAGGACAGATGATGAAGTTAAAATGTCATGTTCAGAACTTACCTTTCATAAAACTCCTGTCATAATCAGAAATAAAGAAATTGAAGTGAAGGCAGTAGCAATATCCGAAATGTATCAGGGTAAGCTTCAACCAGATTGGACCACTGACCGAGCAAAAGAGGAGGAGTTTGAGATTCTTCGAATCTCACTCAGGGATGCAATGATAGAAGGAGAAGGCTTAACCGGCCTTAATTGTATGATGTACATATATGAGCAAAAACCCAGCCAGCAAAAAAAACAAAAAAAACTTATGGTAGCAAAGGACATCCGGAAGTCCTGGAGAGGGCACTTCTGGAGTATCCGAACAAGAATAGAAGATACAAATGAACAAATAGGGCCCTCTCCAACCTTGGCCTGATCGTTTGATTTTTCAGATGGATAGAATGATACAGACACATTTGTTAGGAAGGAGAAATATGACTACAATCAAGAGCGAAATAAGGATCAGGTTCAAAGAAGGAATGGAAGAAGCTAGGATTAGGAGTAAGCTAGATTGCTTAAAATGGGGGGCAACAATGTTAATGGGGATTACCGTGATTAGTTTCGGAATATTAGTATTCTAATTGCATTAGGGAAATCAGGTGAAGTAATGGGACATGGAAAAATAGATACCAGCTTCAATCAGATAAAACACAGAATAAAAATAAGAATAAGCAAATGTTTAAATATAACAGAAGAAATCATTAATTTCCAAGACATCCAGGAGATAGGGCTCAACGGCAGTATGTTAGAATCAAGCAACAGTGTCAGTAACAAAATGATCAGTAGAATGTTGGGAGCACTTACAAGCAGCCTGGAATACGTACTAAAATTATCAGATCGGTTAAAGATTTTTAGACAGTATTCGGGAAAACTAATGATACTAACTGGGACCCCGAGAAAGGGCAAGTTAAGATAAGAAATGCGTTGCAAAACAAAACCACAAGTAGGAATAATTTGGGAAACGATTTCATAGACGTGGGCTTAAAAATTAAAGAAACATTTAAAACAGCAATTAAAATTATAGCAAGTCCATTTAAATGGTTTTGGACTATGTTAACCTTTGTTCAAAACAATTGGTACTTGTTTCGATCAATTGCGGGAGGGGTAATTGCCGCAGCAGTGCTGTGGAAATTGGGAAATTTTAAATTATGTCAAAACCTATGTTGCAAATGTTGAAATAAAATTGCTCAACGGAAAGAGAGAAAAATGATACAATTGGTTACATAATTGAGGAACGTAAATGCCAAAGCCAGGAAGAAATCTTTTCGAGTTAGGAATAAACCGAAGTATCAAATGATTACTGAGCAGTGAAACCTTCGGTCACACATCTCTGACAGGACATGTGGCCTGGACACCAGCTGATGGATGATCTGAGTTCTCCACGGGACGTGTACTACATGATGGATTTTTTAAGGGCCGCGACAGACAGCAGCGACTGACGAGGAACCCACACAGTTTACGAGACAATAGTATGAAGACATTTTTGTTTGTTTGAGCTTGATGTTGCGGTGGGAAATTTACAACCAATGTATTAAACGAAGTTCCCTTGAGGCATTATGATAGTTATTAAAAAGAAATGTCGTGCATCTTATTAAGAATTGTTATGTATGTATGAAAAAGAATTTGACATGGCTTGAGATAACAGATGCCAACTGACAAGGAACAAATGCTGGACTTTGGTAGTTAATTTTAGTTAGAGGGAGACTAACAGCACTAAACTACAACAGGCGGCAGATAGCTGGGCAATAGAACAATTGGAACTAGGATAGCATTGGATGCTGTCAAAAGCATGAATTATTCTAAAGAACAAGTGACATCTACAGATACAATTGACATGCTTAGAACTAAACGCAACAGCACAGAATCTGACAGAGTTAATTAGAACTTGAGACAGGAGCACAACTTGTCATACAATAGCGAAAAGCAGCAGGGAATCTCAGTCTGTCTGATGATGACGGAGCTAAAGCTGCTCAACAGTTTGAACAAATTTTGTTTACTCAACAACCACAAAGGGTGAGAGTTTTCTGTAAAATGGAACTGTATTAATACAAAGGGGCTAAACAAGGGTTCACTTAAAGTGTAGTAAGGGTAATCTCGTGGGTAATTTACCAAAGTACCAGCACATATCATATCACGGGGAATATTGATGTTGTTAATACCATGTGTGATTTATATACTCTCATTATTGGTCACAAGTGCTGGCTTATAAAGCACTCTGTTAAGACCAGGAAACGATGTGTTGATATTATATTTTGTCTTTCAAATTGTGATTGCTAAAACATATGTAAAGCTGTAACACACAAACTGTTTGTGTGATTAGTTGCAAAGCAAAGTGTTAAGATAAGGCTTACTTTTGTAACTTTGTACTTGACAACAGGGAGGAATAATGTTTATATGGAAGACGATAAAGTGATGATTCGATGTGAAGAAAGTGGGCTCAATTGAGTTGGACCCCCACCAGTGGATGTATTAAATGTATTGCTCCTTGTAATAGAAACAGGGTTGTCAACCATTTTTGATTGGTTATGTGGCGACTGTTATAAGGGCAAATATACGCTTCATGTGTTTCAAGACATGATAACGGAGGACAGGGATCTTGAAGAGACATGGCAGTCAGTTACAATAGCATGTCTATCAAATGTTTCCGGACGTACTTGGTTCAGGGACATGTTAGTTACCCATGAGAGAAAATCAGGGTTGGAAGTGAGTTCAAAGACACCTTTTAAATTGATGAGGCACGGAAGTAAGTGGTTAATACATGATATAGTCGTTTACGATACCAATGAGGAACATAAAGCAATTTCGATTCAACAGGAATGGGACACTCGACTGCCAGTGACAGATAAACAACCTTTTTGGTTACTGATGTATTGAGTGGCTTACTGATCCTAAGGGACACGTGGCAGCTTGTACGGTGCTGCTATCCCAAGGAGATAAAATGCTTTGGAGATAGTGTAATACACGAAAAATAGCTATTGTGTTACCTTTCTGAACAGATGCCACTATAGTCCACGGTGATTACAATTAAGGAATAACCTGTCTGTCAACTGTGGTATAAGCGATGGATAAAAGCACACGATGGGGTTGGGACACGATTTGAAACCAGGAAAATTGAATATTGAAAGCACAGATATGGGGTACGATGGTATAAAATGAGTAGGGGGATAAGAATTAAAAGAAGGGGGCCATGTTTCAAATGCCAAGAGGGGATGTAATGCAAAAATGGAAAAATATGTCATTCGAACCATGAAAGTGAGCCTGGAAAAGCCTGAGATTTTAAAAGAAAGGGAAAGGTCCCACAAAGGGTTAACAGCCGCAGCTTGTTTGAAATACTGATAGCTTCACAGGCGTTAAAGAACACAGCTATGGCCAACACATCCTGTTTTTGAAGTTAAAAAGACATTCAATCAATTTAAATGTTTAAGTATTTCACACTTCTTTAGAAGTGCATTATTGTAAAACACCAATTAATCACTACTAAAGCCCCAGACATCTGCTTTCTGACTGAGCGAACCTGCTCATCCCGGTCTGTCGGAAAATGTAAGACTCCCATTCCAGCCACATTGTTGCAAAACAATCTAATCTCTGATTTAGTCCATTCTCCCGGTTCATTGCTTGTGTATTCGTTCTATAAATACAGAGGGGGTGACCAAGCCCGGTAAGAGATGGTAGTAGAGTTACGTCTGTCCGAACAATTGACACAGGTTCAGCTCCTGGCCATCACAGTGGTGAATTATTTAATTAGATTTCGCAGGTCAGGACAGAAAATGAGGGGACAGTCCTCAAATAAAATTCACAAAATATTCTCATCATCTAACTTCATCTATCCAGTTTCAACTTGTTTTCCGCGGAATCTTTAGTCAACAATAGTAAATAGAAACATTAGTAAAAGGGTGGGTTAATCGGGTCAAAAAAACGATACAATCAAAGTTCAATTTACAAACTGTGTTATGTTTACTCCTGGGGCCAGATGGATTAGCAACTAAATTATTTACATAATAAACAATAATAAAAATAGATCATTGGTGGCTCTATAGAGCAAGTGATACAGTGTAGGACTTGTATTTCGTGTTCTGCTGAGACGTTCTGACGTTATTGGTTCGAAATCCGCCAGAGACGCCTTTTTAAAATAAATTTCGAGTACCCAATTCATTTTTTCCAATTAAGGGGCAATTTAGCGTCGACAATCCACCTAGCTTACACATTTATTTTGGGTTGTGGGGGCGAAACACACGCAGTCACGGGGGGAATGTGCAAACTTCACAGGGACAGTCACATAGAGCCGCGATCGAACCTGGGACCTCGGCGCGTGATACCACAGTGCTAACCACTGCGCCAGCGTGCTGTCCAGCGGAGTCGGCTTTTGGGTGGGACCAAAGCCCTGTGGTTAGCACTGCTGCATCACAAAGCCAGGGATCCGGGTTCAATTCCAGCATTGGGTGACTGTGTGCGGAGTTTGCACGTTCTCCCCATGTCTGCGTGGGTGTTCTCTGGGTACCCTGGTTTCCTGTCACAGTTCCCTCCGCTTACTCAATTCCTGAGATTGACTGGCCCGGCTAAATTGCCTCAGGTGAGGTTCCAGGGGGAGGTTAGGGTTTTGGACCAAGGTACAGTGCTCATTCCGAGGGTCGGTGCCGATTCGAAGACCGTGTTACCCCGGAATTGAACCCGGGTCCCTGTCGCTGTGTGACAGCAGTGACAGCCCCTGTGCCGCGGTGCCGCCCAAGAGCAGACTCTTGTGGAATAAGAACCGATAACGTCAGAATCCACTGGAGAGACTGTAGATTACTGAATACTGGTGAAATACACAGGATCAGGACTAGGTTCGGTCTCAGGTCGGAGTAAGAATCCTATGTAAGGACACACAGAACATCGGAATTCAATTGCATAAATATATTTATTGCGGACTCGGCAATTCTTCTGGCTGAGCGGGAGCCGTGCGACAAGGACACTTTCATTCAGAAGCATATTAAATTGGAGTAAAATAACAGAAGCTTAGTACGACTTTTTTTTACAAACAGTTTATCAAACAAATGCCAGGTACCAAAAGGACTCAGGCAGTGAGCGGCGGTGGTACAGTGGTGAGCATAGCTGCCTTATAAGCAGTTCAACCGAGATTGAATGCCGGCCATCGCAGTAAAAATGTAATCGTAAGCTTTTGCGTGACATTGTGGGTTTCAAAGTGAAGAAGAGAAACAGTTTCTAACTGTGACGTTTTACGCTGATATCTACTTGAGGTGTATAAACTGCGAAACGGTCAGGATCAAGTATATGTGGAGATAATGCTTCCTCTTTTGCGGCATTCTCAAACCAGAGTTCTTAAGCTTAGAGTAAGAGATAGCAAATTTAAAAAACATTTGAGGAAAAACTACTTGTCCCATCGCAGTAATAGTTGTAACGGATGTGTTTGTGCGACATTGTGAGTTTCAAACTGAGGAAGACTGGCCAACAGTTTCTCAGTCAGAATTTATGCGCAATTCTGTAATTGAGGTGTATAAGATGTCAAACGGTATGGATAAAGTAAACGCGGAGTTGATGCTTCCTCTTGTGGGGCATTCTAAATTGCGAGGTCATAATCTTACAATAAGAGATCTCAAATTTAAAAAAGATTTGAGGAAAAGTATACTTTCCCCAAAACATAGAAAAATACAGCACATCGATGTTGTGCCGAACCTCTGCCCTAAATTAATCATGGAATTTACAGTGCAGAAGGAGGCCATTCGGCCCATTGAGTCTGCACCGGCTCTTGGAAAGAGAACCCTACCCAAAGTCAACACCTCCACCCAACATTAAGGGCAATTTTGGACACTAAGTGCTATTTATCATGGCCAATCCACCTAACCTGCACATCTTTGGACTGTGGGAGGAAACCGGAGCACCCGGAGGAAACACACGCAGACGCTGGGAGGATGCGTAGATTCCACACAGACAGTGACCCAAGCCGGAATCGAACCTGGAGCAGTGAAGCAATTGCGCTCTCCACAATGCTACCGTGCTGCCCTTAAGAACAAATAAATCTACACTATATCATTTTACCGTAATCCATGTACCTATCCAATAGCTGCTTGAAGGTCCCTAATGTTTCCGACTCAACTACTTCCACAGGAGGTGCATTCCATGCCCCCACTACTCTCTGGGTAAAGAACCTATCTCTGACATCCCCCCCTATATCTTCCACCATTCACCTGAAATTTATGTCCTGTTGTAATGGTTTGTTCCACCCGGGAAAACAATCTCTGACGGTCTACTCTATCTATTCCCCTGATCATTTTATAAACCTCTATCAAGTTGCCCCTCATCCTTCTCCATTCTAATGAGAAAAGGCCTAGCACCGTCAACCTTTCCTCGTAAGACCTACTCTCCATTCCAGGCAACATCCTGGTAAATCTCCTTTGCACCTTTTCCAAAGCTTCCACATCCTTCCAAAAATGAGGCGACCAGAACTGTACACAGTACTCCCAATGTGGCCTTACCAAAGTTCTGTACAGCTGCATCATCACCTCACGGCTTTAAATTCAACCCCTCTGTTAATGAACGCGAGCACACCATAGACCTTCTTCACAGCTCTATCCACTTGAGTGGCAACTTTCAAAGATGTATGAACATAGACCCCAAGATCTCTCTGCTCCTCCACATTGCCAAGTGCTCTACCGTTAACCCTGTATTCCGCATTCATATTTGTCCTTGCAACCTCACACTTTTCAGGGTTAAACTCCATCTGCCACTTCTCAGCCCAGCTCTGCATCCTATCTATGTCTCTTTGCAGCCGACAACAGCCCTCCTCACTATCCACAACCCCACGAACCTTCGTATCATCGGCAAGTTTACTGACCCACCCTTCAACTCCCTCATCCAAGTCATTAATGAAAATCGCCAGCAGCAGAGGACCCAGAACTGATCCCTGCGGTACGCCACTGGTAACTGGGGTCCAGGCTGAATATGTGCCATCGACCACCACTCTCTGACTTCTACTGGTTAGCCAGTTCGTTATCCAACTGGCGAAATTTCCCACTATCCCATGCCTCCTTACTTTCTGCATACGCCTACCATGGGGAACCTTATCAAATGCCTTCCTCAAATCCATGTACACTACATCCACTGCTTTACCTTCATCCACATGATTGGTCACCTCCTCAAAGAATTCAATAAGACTTTTAAGGCAAGACCTACCCCTCACAAATCCGTGCTGACTAGCCCTAATCAAGCAGTGTCTTTCCAGATGCTCAGAAATCCTATCCTTCAGTACCCTTTCCATGACTTTGCCTACCACCAAAGTAAGACTAACTGGCCTGTAATGCCCAGGGTTATCCCTATTCCCTTTTTTGAAGAGGGGCACGACATTCGCCACTCTCCAATCCCCTGGTACCACCCCTGTTGACAGCGAGGACGAAAAGATCATTGCCAACGGCTCTGCAGTTTCATCTCTTGCTTCCCATAGAATCCTTGGATATATTCCGTCAGGCCTGGGGGACTTGTCTATCCTCAAGTTTTTCAAAATGCCCAACACATCTTCCTTCCTAACAAGTATTTCCTCGAGCTTACCAATCTGTTTCACACTGTCCTCTCCAACAATATGGCCCCTCTCATTTGTAAATACAGAAGAAAAGTACTCGTTCAAGACCTCTCCTATCTCTTCAGACTCAATGCACAATCTCCCACTCCTGTCCTTGATCGGACCTACCCTCGCTCTAGTCATTCTCATGTTTCTCACATATGTGTAAAAGGCCTTGGGGTTTTCCTTGATCCTACCCACCAAAGATTGTTCATGCCCTCTCTTAGCTCTCCTAATCCCTTTCTTCAGTTCCCTCCTGGCTATCTTGTATCCCTCCAACGCCCTGTCTGTACCTTGTTTCCTCAGCCTTACATAGGTCTCCTTTTTCCTCTTAACAAGACATTCAACCTCTCTTGTCAACCATGGTTCCCTCACTCGACCATCTCTTCCCTGCCTGACAGGGACATACATATCAAGGACACGTACTACCTGTTCCTTGAACAAGTTCCACATTGCACTTGTGTCCTTCCCTGACAGCCTATGTTCCCAACTTATGCACTTCAATTCTTGTCTGACAACATCGTATTTACCCTTCCCCCAATTGTAAACCTTGCCCTGTTGCACGCACCTATCCCTCTCCATTACTAAAGTGAAAGTCACAGAATTGTGGTCACTATCTCCAAAATTCTCCCCCACTAACAAATCTATCACTTCCCCTGGTTCATTACCAAGTACTAAATCCAATATTGCCCCTCCTCTGATCGGACGATCTACATACTGTGTTAGAAAAGCTTCCTGGACACACTACACAAACACCACCCCATCCAAACTATTTTGATCTAAAGAGTTTCCACTCAATGTTTGGGAAGTTTAAGTCACCCATGACTTCTACCCTGTGACTTCTGCACCTCTCCAAAATCTGTTTCCCAATCTGTTCCTCCACATCTCTGCGACTATTGGGGGGCCTAAAGAAAACTCCTAACAAGGTGACTGCTCCTTTCCTATTTCTGACTTCAACCCATACTACCTCAGTAGGCTGATACTCCTCGAACTGCCTTTCTGCAGCTGTTATACTATCTCTAATTGACAATGCCACCCCCCCACCTCTTTTACCAGCCTCCCTAATCTTATTTAAACATCTATAACCAGGGACCTCCAACAACCATTTCTGTCCCTGTTCTATCCAAATCTCCGTGATGGCCACCACATCGTAGTCCCAAGTTCCGATCCTTGCCATATGTTCACCCACCTTATTCCCGATGCTTCTTGCGTTGAAGTATACACACTTCAAGCCATCTCCGTGCCTGCAAGTACTCTCCTTTGTCAGTGTTCCCTTCCCCACTGCCTCATTACACGCTTTGCCGTCCTGAATATCGGCTACCTTAGTTGCTGGACTACAAATCCAGTTCACATTCCCCTGCCAAATTAGTTTAAACGTTCCGGAAGAGTACTAGAAAACCTCCCTCCCAGGATATTGGTACCCCTCTGGTTCAGATGCAACCCGTCCTGCTTGTACAGGTCCCACCTTCCCCAGAATGCACTCCAATTATCCAAATACCTGAAGCCCTCCCTCCTACAGCATTCCTGCAGCCACGTGTTCAGCTGCACTCTCTCCCCATTCCTAGCCTCGCTATCACGTGGCACCGGCAACAGACCAGAGATGACAACTCTGTCTGTCCTGGCTTTTAACTTCCAGCCTATCTCCCTAAACTCATTTATTACCTCCCACCCCTTTTCCTACCTACGTCGTTGGTACCAATGTGCACCACGACTTCTGGCTGCTCCCCCTCCCCCTTAAGGATCCTGAAGACACGATCCGAGACATCCTTGGCCCTGGCACCCGGGAGGCAACATATCTTCCGGGAGTCTCGCTCGCGACCTCAGAATCTTCTATCTATTCCCCTAACAATTGAATCTCCTACAACTATTGCTTTTCTATTCTCCCCCCTTCCCTTCTGAGCCCCAGAGCCAGACTCAGTGCCAGAGACCTGGCCGCTAGGGCCTTCCCCCGGTAGGTCACCCCCCAACAGCGTCCAAAACGGTATACTTATTTTGAAGGGGAACGGCCACGAGGGATCCCTGCACTGTCTGCCTCCCCCCCCCCCACCCGCCCCTGACTCTAACCCAGCTATTATTGTCCTGTACCTTGGGTGTGGTTACATCCCTGTAACTCTTCTCTATCGCCCCCTCTGCCTCCCGGATGATCCGAAGTTCATCCAGCTTCAGCTCCAGTTCCCTAACACGGTCTTTGAGGAGCTGGAGTTGGGTGCACTTCCCGCTGGTATAGTCAGCGCGGACATCGGTGGTATCCCTCACCACCCACATCCTACAGGAGGAGCATGCAACTGGCCTAGCCGCCATCCCCTCTTACCTTGCAGAATATAGCTGCCCTGTGGACCAACTGGATCTCCGCCCTCCGACACTGCTCCCAGTCAGCTGCACTCTGTAAACTCCTGGCTCTCTTCTCACTCTTTGCGGAAATGGAGGAAACAAAATGCAAGCAGCACTTTACTCCCTCCTCACTTTACTCCGTCAGTCACCAAACTCTCACTAGAGCACTCAAATGCACCAAATTCAGCACTCCCTCAGTCACCAAACTCTCACTATAGCACTCAAATGCACCAAATTCAGCACTCAGTGCAAACACAGTCTGCACGGTAGGGGATTACTTTTATACAGTGAATCTAGCCTCTAAAGACTTGTGATTCCTTGGAATTCGCTACTCCAGATTGCGATGGATGCAGGGACACTGAATACATTTACGGAGGAGTTAGAGAGATTGTTGTTGGTAATGAGTGGAAGGGTTATGGAGAACGGGTGGAGTTGAGGCCAGTATGGGATCAGCCAAGATCTCATGGAATGTGTTAGTCTCAGAAGGCTAAGTTGCCTTCTCCCGCTCCTAGGTCATGTGTTATAGTGAGGACGTATTCTAGCTGAGATCAATCGCCCTCTTCATCTGTAACATTGTAGGTAACAGATGAGGAACACATCATCCGTGATAGAATGGCGGGGCAGACTCGATGGGTCTAATGGCTTAATTCTGCTCCTATATTTTATGAACTTATCTTTTGTGCGACTTCGTGAGTTTCAAACTGAGAGGAAGGAACATTTTCCAACTCAGAATTTATGCGCAATTAGGGCAGGGAGTGAAAAGTAACTTTCTCAGCTTTTTATTATTTGGTTTCACCATGGACAGTGTTCGACTATTCACCGCCCGCCAAGCCCTTAAACAAAAGCTAAAAATCACAGCCTTTTTTCTATATCCTCATGAAGTGGACGAAACAGAGATACAACAGACACGTTACAGACAAGAATGGGATTTGAATCCACGAGTGCAGAGTACAATGCATTATTGTACATCACCTTAACCACGTGGTACAACCCCTTTAGTTCATGGAACTTTAATATCCGATCTTGTCACAGACAAGTAGCCGAAGCACCCCACCAATGTACAATCAGGAGGACGTTCATCCACGAGAGGTGGCAGAAGTTAATAATGGGAGAAGTGAACCCGGTAACCTCGACTGCACAGTGGGGAGCCGCAGAAGAATTGGTGGCAATGTGGGATTAAGCCCCAAACACGTCTGCCGCCGTTCGTGCCTCCGTTCGTCCCTGCTCTAACACAACTCGATGCAAGTGTCCTGACAACTTGGAATAGTTTGTCACATCAGTGATTGCAGATCCATCGTGTAAAAATGAATCCCACTTCCGAGAAACAATGGACGAAAAGTCGACGAGGATGGGATTCGAACCCACGTGCGCAGAGCACAATAGATTAGCAATCCATCGCCTTAACCACTCGGCCACCTCGTCGCACAATTTTTCGCGTCAATACGTCTTAATTCGTTTTGCATCCATGAACTGATGGAAATTATTTGCCTCTTTCTATTCAACCAGGTGTTTAACAGGGGAAACGCAGTGATGGTGGTATAGTGGTGAGCATCGCTGCTTTAGAAACCGTTGACTTCGTTTCGATTCCCGTCCATCGCAGTAATAGTTGGATCGGATGTTTTTGCGCGACATCCTGAGTTTCAAACTGAGGAAGACTGGTCAACTGTTTCTCATTCAGAATTTATACGGATTATCTAAGTGAGGTGTTCAAGATGCGAAAAGGTGTAGATATTGTCGACGTGGAGTTGATGTTACCTGTTGTGGGGCAGTCTAAAACGAGAGGTCATCATCTTAGAATATGAGGAGGCAAATTTAAAAAAGAAAAACTACTTCTCCCAAAGGGTTGTAATTCTGTGGAATTCACTTCCTGAGAGTGTGGTGGATGCAGGGACAGTGAGAAAGTTAAGGAGGACTTAGAGAGACTTTTATTGGTAATGAGTTGAAGGGTTCTGGAGAACGGGCAGGACGGTGGTGTTGAGGCCATTATGTTTGATCAGGCAAGATCACATGGAAGGTTTTACGCCCAAGAGGCTAAATTGCATATCCCAGCTCCAATGTTATGTGTTCTCGGGAGGAAGTGTTCTGGCTGATATCTCAATCCATCTCTTGCTCCGTAACATTTCAGGTAGCAGATGATGAACATTTCAGTCATGATCGAATGGCGGGCAGACTCGATGGGTCGAATGGCGTAATACTGCTCATATATCTGATGAATCTATCGTTTGCGCGGCTTCATGGCTGTCAAACTGAGGGAAAAAAATAGTTTCCAACTCAGAATGTGTGCGCAATTATGGGGGTGAGTGAATTAAGTAACTTTCTCGTCATTTTCTAAAGTGGTTTCAATATGGAAAGTGTTCGATTATTCACAACCCCAAGCCCCAAACACTAAAAATCACAGCATTTTTCCGTCACCCTCATCAAGTGGATCAAACAGAGACACAACAGATACGTTACAGACGAGGATTGGATTCGAACTCAAGTGCGCAGAGCACAAAGGTTTCTTGTGCATCCCCTTAACCACGTGGTACAACTCCTTTACTTCATGGAACTTTAATATCTGACCTTCTCACAGACAAGTGACCGAAGCAACCCTCCAGTGCACAAACAGGAGGATGTTCATCCAGGAGAGGTGGCAGAAGGTAATTATGGGAGAAGTCAACCCGGTATCCTCGACTGTACTGTGGGTAGCCGAAGAAGAACTGGTGTCAAAGAGCGGTTAAGCCCCAAACACGTCTGCCTCCGTTCCACCGTCCTCTAACCCAACTCGATGCAATCTGGCCTGACAATTTGGAATAGATTGTCACATCAGTGATTGCATATCCATCTTGGAAAAAGGAGGCCTACTTCCGAGAAAAGTGGATTTAAAATCAACGAGCATGGAATTCGAACACACATGTGTAGAGCACAATGGATTAGCAGCACAGCGCCATAACCACTCGGCCACTTCGTCCCACAAGTGCACATGTCAATATGTCTTAATTCGTTTTGCATCCATGAACTGTTTGAATGTATCTGCCTCCTTCTATTCCACCTGGTGTTCAAAATTGGAAATGCAGCGATGATGGGAGAGTGGTGAGCAAAGTTTTCTTCCAATCAGTTGTCCCAGTTCGATTCCCGGTCATCGATCTAATAGTTGAATCGGATGTTATTGTGCGACATCGTGAGTTTCAAACTGAGGAAGACTGGTCCACAGCTTCTCACTCAGAATGTATGCGTCATTATCTAATTGAGGTGTATCAGGTGCCAAAAGGTATGGACAAAGTTGACGTGGAGCTGTTGCTTCCTCTTGTGGGGCATTCTAAAAGGAGAGGTCATGCTCTTAGAATAATAGATTTAGTCACGAGTTGAATGGCGCAAGGGAAGCGTGCTGGGCCCGTAACCCAAAGGTAGATGGATTGAAACCATCTTTGGCTATTCATATTCTCATTCACACCAAACGAGAACTAGTTGCTATTTGTTAGCAGCACATCTGCCTTTTAGGGCAGCACAGTAGCATTGTGGATAGCGCAATTGCTTCGCAGCTCCAGAGTCCCAGGTTCGATTCTGGTTTGGGTCACTGTCAGTGCAGAGTTTTGCACATCCTCCCCGTGTGTGCGTGGATTTCCTCCGGGTGCTCCGGTTTCCTCCCACAGTCCAAAGATGTGCAGGTTAGGTGGATTGGCCATGATAAAATTGCCCTTAGTGTCCAAAATTGCCCTTCGTGTCCAGAATTGCCCTTAGTGTTGGGTGGGGTTACTGGGTTATGGGGATAGGTTGGAAGTGTGGACCTTGGGTAGGGTGCTCTTTCCAAGAGCCGGTGCAGACTCGATGGGCCGAATTGGCTCCTTCCGCACTGTAATTTTTTTAAAAATTGAGTAAAAACTACTTATCCCAAAGGGTTTATGATTCCGTGGAATTCGGTACCCCAGTTGCGTTGGATGCAGGGAGCGTGAGTAAGTTTAAGGAGGATGTAGAGAGATTCTTATTGGTAAGGAGTTGAAGGGATACGGAGAACGGGAAGACGGTGGAGTTGACGCCAGGATGGGATCAGCCAACATCACATGGAAGGTGTTATGCTCAGGAGGCTAAATTGCCTACTCCCGCTTCGAGGGCATGCGTTCTAGGGAGAAGGTGTTCCTGCTGATAACGCAATCGACCTCTTTGTCTGTAACATTGTAGTTCGCAGATGGGGAAGATATCAGCCATGATAGAATGGCGGGCAGACTCGATGGGTCTAATGGCTGAATTATGTTTCTTCATTTTATGAACTTATCTTTTGCGCGACTTTGTGAGTTTCAAAATGAGAGGAGGAAACAGTTTCCAACTCAGAATTTATACGCAATTAGGGCAGGGACTGAAATAAGTAACTTTCTCACCTTTTTATAATGCGGTTTCAACATGGACAGTGTTCGCCGAATTCACCACCCGCCAAGCTCGTGAACCAAAGCAAAAAATCACAGCATTTGTACTTCATGCTCATGAAGTGGACCAAACAGAGACACAACAGACACATTGCAGACGAGGATGGGATTTGAATCCACGTGTGCAGAGTACAATGGATTATTGTGCGTCTCCTTAACCACATGATACAACTCATTTACTTCAATGGAATTTTAATATGCGATCTTATTCCAGGCAAGTAGCCAAAGAACCCCTCCAGTCTACAAACAGGAGGAGGTTCATCCTGGAGAGGTGGCTGAAGAGAATTATGGGAGACGTCATCCCGGTAACCTCAACGGTACTGTGGGTAGCCGAAGAACTTGTGTCACGGTGCGGTTCCACTGACAACGTATCCACCGGCACATATAGTGACGAAGACTGACAGGTTCAGAATGTCTCTTACACTCTCACACATTACCCGAGAGTGACAGGAATCCCCCATTTACAAACAGGACCAGAGAAGGGCAGAGAGAATGCACCTCACTCCCACATACAACATGTTGACGGATTCAACACAACCAAAATATAAGAAAAGATCATCACCACATATTATCTTCTTCGAAATCCCGCCGTCCCAACTTTAATATAATAAAAACAATTTTTATCAGTTGTGTCTCACTCTAATCTGTGAACTTCTCTCTGCCACAGTGTGTTGACATATACTGGCCACGACACAGAACCGCAACAGAGCGCGGGAGATTCACATGAACTGTCGGTGATAGAATGTGATCGGGTGGACGGAGAGGTGTTAGAAGTATGTAAAATTTAAACAATCTATATTCATGCATTTCCCAATGGAATTGGTGGAATTTGGAAGTGTTTATCTTGAGGATCAATTGAGCAGAGACTTTAAAGCATTTTATCTGTGCTTCCCTCTGTGTGAGCTATGCAATGTTGTACTGTGTCCTGCTGTCTCCTTCATTCCTGGGACGAGACTGCAAGAAGGATTCTGAAAGGTATTTGCTGCAAAGAAAACAGGAACGTGCGTTATGTTTACTTTTGCTGTGAGGTAGAATGTAAATAGCAGAGAATAGCCTCGATTCCTCGACCTCGGGCTAATGGCCCAGCACGCTTCCGCTGCGGCACTCTGCTCCTTAAACCAGGAGCTACAACAGTACTGCCTGGCTGTAGCCAGGCAACTATTCACTTCCGCATTTGTTCTTTCAACAAGAACACACGTTTGAGCACACTGATTCTGGTCTGCATAGTTCAGTTAATTTACTTTCGTGCTGAACGGTTGTTCTATGAAGGGGATGTGATTTATTCTGTGAAGTTGTTCTGATGAGAAAGTGGGGAATGACTGGAATCACCTTCATAGAAGGAAGTTCGGGACGGCAGTTCTCTGGGAACATTGATCACGCTCTTACTGATTTCTTCAAGCTTTGCTTCAAGTCCGACCCCAGAGAAGATCAACTACGAGCAAAGTGGCGCAGCGGACGTGTGCTGGACCCCTAACCCAGAGGTCTATGGATCTAAACCATCCTCTGCTATTTATATTCTCACTCACACGAAACGGAAACAAGTTGCTATTTGTCAGCAGCACATCTGCCTTTTTCTTTATTAGTATCAACGTTTTGCTTTCAGTCTGACCCGCTCTTTGGCACCGGTTCTTCAGCTACCCACAGTACAGTCGAGGAGACGAAGTTCAGTTCTCCCAGAACATTCTTCTGGCTCCTCTAGTGGATGAACGATCACCTGTTTGGACACTGGAGGGGTTCTTCGGCTACTTGTCCGTGAAAGCAGCACCGGAAGCAGCTGTGGAGAGAGAATGCAGTCGCCAGAATGCAACTCTCCAATTGTATACTTCACGTCGCTCAGATCTTAGACTCTCAATATCTTCGTGTGGGGAACAAGTAGAGCGGGAATTCGGTTCTTGTGATTGGAGCAAACTGATCAATGCAGCAATGAGAAGCTCCTTAACCCCCAGCGGGTTGGATAAGAATGGCACTCAGATGCAGGACTCTGGCTAGGGATCAAAAGTAGGGTAAGCATCTATTGTTTGAAATTAAATGACGATGAAGATAGAGTTTATGTCGATTTGTGTATTGATTTCAGTTTGGACGATAGCCCAGTGGTCTAAGCTGCTGCGTTTAGATCGAAGTCTCCACTCGAGGCGTGGGTTCGACTCCCATTCCTAATATTGACTCTTTCTCCCTGAGGTTAAATTTCTCCAGCAAGATGTTCAACATCAGGAAGATCCAATACGTCCCTTTGAGTGGAAAAGCGTTGGTCTCAGGACATGAGATTCCTGTTTAAATACGCACAGCAAGACCACACAGGCAAAAGCGCAGTTAATGCCTCGATAATCTGCTGCAGTGACTCTGGTTGAGGAATTAATATTGAGCACAGGACTCCGGGTAAAATTTGTCTTATCTTCTTGTAAATAGTCTGGCTGGTTAGAGTGTTCACATCCGTCCGAGAGGGGAAGTTGGAAACTCGGTGTCTATTGTGATTTACTGCTGGATAAAACTTTATTTCCTTATTGGCCCCCTGTGAGGTATTACTGGATAACGTTATTTCTCTATATTGCCCCTCTGTTGGGTACTATTGGATAACGTTTCCAGTCCAGCTTTGACAAATTGTTACCTGGTCTTTAAAGCATTTTCTCTGTGGTTCCCTATGTGTGAGCTTTACAATGTTGTAATGTGTCATGCTATCTCCTTCATTCTTGGGACAAATGTCGGGATGAGACTGCCAGAAAGTTTCTGATAGGTATTTGCTGCAAAGCAAACAGGAACGTGCGTTATGTTTTCTTTTTGTGTCAGGGAGAATGTAAATAGCAGAGAATAGCCACGATTCCCTGACGTTGGGCTAATGCCCCAACACGCTTCCGCTGCGGCACTCTGCTCCTTAAACCAGGAGCTACGATTTTACTGCCCTGCGGTCGCCACACAGCTATTCACTTCCTCATTTTTTCTTTCAACTCGAACACACGTTTGAGCACAGTAATTCTGGTCAGCAAATTTCAGATAATTTACTTGCGTTCTGAATGTTGTTCTGTGAAGGTGATGTGATTTCTTGTGTGACGTTGTTCTGATGATAAAGTGGGGAGTGACTGGAATCATCTTCATAGAATGAAGTTCGGGGCGGCAGTTTCACCTCTCTGGGAACATTGATCACGCTGTTAGAGATTTCTTCAAACTTTGCCTCAAGTCCGACCCCGGACAGGGTCAAGCACGAGCAGCGTGGAGCAGCGGCCCATAACCCAGAGGTCGATGGATCCAAACCATCTTCTGCTATTCATATTCTCAATCACACCAAACGGAAACAAGTCGCTATTTGCCAGCAGCACATCTACCTTTTTCTTTATTAGTATCAACGTTTTACTTACAGTCTGATCCGCTCTTTGACACCTGTTCTTCAGCTACCCACAGTATAGTCGAGGTGACAAAGTTGACTTCTCCCAGAACACTCTTCTGGCGCCTCTCCTGGATGAACGTTCTCCTGTTTGGACACAGGAGGGATTCTTCGGCTACTTGTCTGTGAAAGCAGCACCGGGAGCAGCTGTGGAGAGAGAATGCAGTCGTCAGGATGCAACTCTCCAATTGGATACTTCACGTCGCTCAGATCTTAGGCTCTCAATATCTTCGAGTGAGGAACAGGTATCTCGATAGGAATGGAGCTGCTGCTTCCCGGGGAGCTGCGAAGCAAGAGGCACAGATACTGACCAACTGCACCCGCTCCAAATAGATTCCCCAAATTACTGAACAAAACAAAAACAAGCACAAATCATATTTTAAGAAACTATGACAGTGACTCTGAAACAATACACCAACACATCTGAAAGAATCGATTTGCTGTAACTAATTAAAGATGAACCGTTTCAATATCAGCCGTAGTTCCTTACCAGTTCTCAGACAGGCACCGACTGGTTAGAAGTTTGCTTCACTTTTCAAGGTCCGGCTCAATAAAATCAATCACAGGCCCATGATCTGCTTTCCTCCTGTTCTCAGACACATCCACTTTGTACAAGGGCGCACGAACTGGTTTTCAGAGTAAGAGTCAGACTGCAGTCACCTCGTTCTCTCTCGATCCCTTTATCCCAGAGCCACCTCACAACCAGGAATGGAACTTCTCACAGAGCCAAGAATGGAATAGTTTGTCGATTCTTCCACTGATTCAGGACCGCCCATCGCCAGGATGTATTCGTCCAAAAGAGTTGGGATGATATAGGGCTGAGTTTCACTGTATCCAATCAGTCCCCGGAGAAGCACAAAAACAGTGAGTGAGGGAGAGAGAAAGAAACAAAGAAACAGATAGAGAGATAAAATATGTTCCATTTCTAACACGATCTTTTTACCCAAAAATACATTCAGCTGAATGAAACCGAACCACGTTTCCATTCGCTGCCGTTGCTGCTTCTCCTTCCAAACATTGCAGGACACGTTATTATTTATTGATTGTTGTTTTGAGTGCGAGCTTCTTTATATGTCGTTCAGTTTCCAAAACAAATGCTGACTGATTCTGATATAGGTTCAAACCGTTCATTTACAAATATTCCGATTCAGTGGCTTGCGCGGGGAGTTCAGCAAACACTTCGAATCACAGTCGCTGCGAGCAAGGCTCGAACCAGCGCGGGGACACAACATTGATTTCAAGTCCGACGCCTTAACCAGTCTGCCATCAGCTGTGTTTAGTGTGTCATTCACTAGTAATTTGGTCGATAGAATACATTCTAAAACCAGCCTGGAATCACTCCAGGAAGTTATTGCATTCAAACGATCAACGGGGCCCCGGTGTTTATGTGAGGAGGGGTTGAATCTTCGTGGAAAATGACCATTGGATTTGGAGAGAGGCCTTGAGAGACTCGAAAACCTCAGCTCCCTAAACGCACAATTCCACCGATTAAATAGATTGTGGAACAACATCAGTTACATTGGAAATATATTGGAAATTCAAATGGAACAGGACCACACTTTACAGTCTGGAAGAAAATTTAAATGATGAAATCTAGAAATTACAGCACAGAAGGAGACCTGTGCAGGCCGAACGGTCACCTGATGACCTGATGACGCAACTAAAATTGTCACGTGTCGGGATTCCGGCAGTTCCCCGGATCGCGGTCAGAGCACAAGCCAGGAGGAGCTGCTCAATTATTAAGTCAGTTATTTTTTATTACATGCCATTGGTCGCCAGTCATTGAGAGACCAGCATTTCTACATGGTGTCAGGAGTGGGCAGTATGGCAGAAGGACTTCACCGCATCAACATGCTTGTATCGCAGAATCGTAGAATATCCAGCTCAGAAGTAGGCCATTCGGCCCAACAAGTCAGCATTGACCCCCCCGAATGAGCACCGCAGCAACTCTCTTCAAGAAGCGGTTTAATAAATAGCAAATCAGCAGCCCGGCTAGCTCAGTCGGTAGAGCATGGGACTCTTAATCCCAGGGTCGTGGGTTCGAGCCCCACGTTGGGCGCTTTCTTGTTATTATCTGAAAATGTTGATGCTGAATGAACTGTCTTCATAACAGGAACACGAGGTTATGTCCCTTGACTGGGAATCCAGAGATCTGAACGAACCTCGTGACAAATTTTAATAAATATGGAATTAAAATTGCTTCTCAGTAACGGCGCAGAAAGCTTCTGCTTCCGACGGATCTTACTTCCACAACTGGGAACACATTACACAACAGATAATGATTTGACACAACTACAGTGAAGATCTGTCACCGGCAGTGTCACGGTTCCATGGCAGAGAGCACGGTTACACAGCAGAGAGCTCAGTTACACAGCAAGATATAATTTTACAAACAGGGCCTCTCTGTGTGCAGCAGAAAACACATTTTCCTAAAAAAACAGTTTCTCCATCTAGGCACCTTTTCTGTGTGTCATTGTATGTGTGTCCTGATAGTCTCTTCCTGATTTTTTGTGTATCTTTCTCTGTCTGTTACAGCAGTGCTGCTGTTATGTATTAATCTCACTTTTCCCAAACAGTAATTGTGATTGATAGATACAGAAACATTTCCAAACTGACATTCAGTACCAATGTCTGATAGAGACTGAAACCCACCCTCACATACAGTCCCAGACATTGACTCATAATGAAGGAATCCTGCTCTCACAAACTATTGAGACTGGGGTGCAGAGTGTTCCCTCCACTCGCGAATACTACCTGTGATTTACAGATACAGAACAAATCTCAGTCAGGTGAGTAGCAGAGTTTGATGGGTACGACATGTATTCCACAATCACCTTCTCTGCGCCAGATAATCAGATGCAGACGACATGCGGCGTCTGTGTTGGTTTAACAAGGGTTTTGCCCAAGAACAGGAACAGATTTACACAATATTAGGGTATAAGACGTAGGAGCAGAAGTAGGCCATTCAGCCCATCGAATATGCTCCGTATTTCAATGAGATCATGCTTGATCTGATATATGACGTGTTATGGCCTTATACAGTGGCACATTATCACAGTGGTTACCTCACAGAGCCAGCGATCCGGGTTCAATTCCAGCTTTTGGTCACTGACTGTGTGGAGTTTGCACTTTCTCTCCGTGTCTGTGTGGGTTCCCTCCGGGTGCTGCGATTTCCTCGCACAGTCCAAATGTGTGCGGGTTAGGTGGACTGTCCATGCTAAATTGCCCCTTAGTGTTCAGAAAGTTGGGTGGTGTTACAGGGATGTGATGGGGACACAGAGGCTCTTTCAGAATATCGTTGCAGAGTCCATTGGATGAATGGCCTCCTTTTACATTTTAATGATCTCATGATAATACTCATGTCCACTTTCCCGGCATTTTATCTCTAGATTTCATGATGAACCTTTAAAACCAGCAATCCCACCAAGCCTCAGGTAGCGGCAACTCCTCAATGGTCGTTAATTTCCCGGCTGTCAGTCATTTGGCCAGTCTTGAGTGAAGTCACATCCTGGAAATGTCATACATTGATCCAGTTCTAAAATAAATTAAGTCCCTGATGACCATAGGCCCTTTGAGTGTAAGATCTGACTGGTGGTGATTTAACCTGAGGATCACCATACTTCAGGCGAGGAGCAATAATAATAATACTAATAATCTCTTATTGTCACAAGTAGGCTTCAATCAAGTTACTGTGAAAAGCCCGGAGTCGCCATATTCCGGCGCCGGTTCGGGGAGGCTGGAACGGGAATTGTGAGATGGCGGGGTTTTCATGTTTCAGGTCTAGTATAACCGTGTGATCTCAATCTAATTAATTTGGTTTTCCTTCTGCTAATCTTGTCTCACAGTGAGGCAAACCTCACTGATTTGATAGACGAGTGATCGTTCTTCAGTCTTGTCATTGTCGGACCCGCTGAATATGGAGGCATATCCTGTGTGGCAGGATTTAGCTCCAACTCAAGCTATACGTTTGTGGATGATACCACTGCGGTAGGTCGTATCCCAAACAATGACGAATCAGATACAGAAGGTAGATAAATCACATGGTTGCATAGTGCACTGTCATGTGAGTGTACATTTAAAACATGTAAGTTTAAGCAATGTACATTTAAGAAAACAGTGATGTCAGAGAGTGGGTGGAGCTGGGCTTTAGGTCAGCCATTTTGCAGATTTTTACTTTCAGTTTAAAAAGCAGCTTGTGTGTGTCTGTGTGTTTCCAGAGAGCTGCAAGTTTGAAAAGAGATTGGGAGTGTCTTAGTTTGCAGGGTGCTGGTTCTCTGACATAAAAGACCACCTCTGGATCATTTGGGTGATTTAAACTGATAATTGTAAAGCCTTCAACCTGATGTTATTCTGTTTAAATGTGTTAAGTCTCTTGGAAGTTTGAAGGAACATTTTAAGGAATTGTTTCTGTTGCAATATTTTCTGAGTTATCTTTGAAGTAAGGGGCGTTAAGAGATCCAATGTTTATTTAAGATGTTAAGTTGAGTTCATGGAATAAACAGTGCTTTGTGTTTAAAAGCCCACGAGTCCATAATTGTATAATAATAATACACCTAGGGAAAAAGCCGTGTGCTAGGAAAAGCAACAAATCCATTAAAGGGAGAGGTTGGTTGAACTCCATGATACATTTTGGGGTTCTGAAAATGCCTCACCCATAGAAATTGGGGGCTCGTCCGGGATAAAAGTCTATCTATTGGATTGGCTTTTGTGAACTTAAAGACAGTGAAGGATTGTTCCTTTTCAGGTGTGGTATTTTAGTTTACGTGGGGAGAGTGTTGTGAACAATGGCTCTTTCAGAGGCTCAGAAGTTTTTGGGGGCGGAGAATGTCACACGGAGTACTTTACGGGCAGAAACGAAAATCAGACTGTTAGATTTGGCAAGAACATTGCAGTTAACCTTACCTGACAAAATGCGAAAAGATGAAGTAATTATGGCGGTGGTTAAGCATTTAAATTTGCATACGATAGAGTTTGACTCATTGGAAATGGCAAAAATTCAGTTGCAAATTAAGCAAATGGAACATGAGAAAGAATTAAAGCGGCTTGAATAGGAGAGGGAGAGAGAGGAAAAAGAAAGAGAAAGCGAGAGAGAGAGGAAAAAGAAAAGGAGAGAGCAGAAAGGAGAAAAGAAAGAATAGTCCTAGCAGAACAAAAAGAAAAAGAAATGGAAACACAGAGGAGGGAAAAAGATAAAGAGAGCGAGTTTGAACTTCAGAAATGGCCATGAAAGATGACAATCAGTTAACATTGGCAGATGTAAAGGGAAACGTACAGCTGGATGATAGTGATGAGGATAGTGTGAAAGCGCGTCATAGTCGAAGGCTTGGTGGGAAACTATTTAAATATGTCCAAGCACTGCCACGGTTTGACGAGAAGGAAGTGGAAGCCTTTTTCATTTCATTTCAGAAGGAAGCTAAACAATTGAAATGGCCACAGGACATGTGGGCGTTACTGATTCAAACAAAGCTGGTAGGTAGAGCTAGTGAAGTGTTTGCATCACGACCGGAGGTGGAATCTGGAACGTATGAGCAGGTGAAGAAACCCATCTTAAGGCATCTGAGCGAGTGCCTGAAGCTTACAGACTAAGGTTTAGAAATTTAAGGAAATAATTTGGTCAAACATACATGGAGTTTGAAAGGCTGAAACAGAGTAATTTTGATAGGTGGATAAGGGCTTTGAAAATAGACCAAATGTATTAAGTTCTCAGAAAATTATACTTTTGGAGGAGTTTAAAAATTCAATTCCTGATGTAGTGAGAACTCATGTGGAAGAACAGAAGGTTAGAGCTGCGAAATTAGTATCGGAAATGGCAGATGATTATGAATACGTTCATAAATCAAAGATTGTTTTCCGACATCAGTTTCAGCCGATGAGGGATAGAAACTGGGGACATGAGAAATACTCAAGTGGTAAAGGTAAAGGTGATATGATGGGAGACAATAAAGGGAGTGTACCTCTGATTAAAAAAGAAATCCAGGAGGGTGGAAAAGAAATGAAAAGTTTCAAATGTTTTCACTGTAATAAACTAGGCCATTAAAGTCACAGTGTTGGTGGTTGAAGACAAACACTGAGAAGGGTGATGTGGTAAAACAGGAAAAGACGGTGGGGTTTGTAAGAGTGGTGAAGGAAATCCCAAGGGACGCGAAGGAGGTGCAAACAATTGTACAGCCTGTTCAAGAAGTAATTGTTAAGAAGGTGCCAGATGTATTTAGAGAATTTACTTGTGTGGGTAGAATTTACTTACGTGTATCAAGAGGAGCAGGTGAAGAAGTCACAATGTTTTGAGATACAGTGGCTAGTCAATCTTTAATGGTAAAAATGAGGAATTATGTAGTTTGGGAAGAATGTTGCCAGAAAAGGTGGTGATATGTGGAATTCAGGGTGAGAGGAGTCGCATTCCATTGTATAAGGTGAGGTTGGAAAGTCCAGTGAAGAATGGTGAAGAGGTAGTAGGAGTAATAGATAAACTATCTTGTCCAGGAATACAGTTTATCTTGGGTAATGATATACCTGCATCGCAGGTGGGAGTGATGCCTACTGTGGTTGATAAGCCAGTGGAAAATCAGTCAACTGAAGTGTTGAAGGACGAATATCCTGGGATTTTTCCGGTTTGTGTAGGAACAAGGTCGCAAAGTTACAGGTTAAGACAAGAGGAGAAATCAAAGAGTAAAGGTGAAGTTGAAGTGCAATTATCAGCAACAATTTTTGATCAGATGGTTGAAAAAGAACAAGAACAGGTGGAGGATGAGGCGGATATTTTTAGTTCAGGAATATTTGCGGAGTTATAACAGAAAGATGTAGAAATAAAACGGATATATCAGAAAGCATATACGGAAGAGGAATCTGAGAGTATACCAGTGTGTTATTACCGTAAACATGATGGCCTGATGAGAAAATGGAGACCTGTACATATGCAGGCGGATGAAAAGTGGGCAGAAGGTCATCAAGTAGAATTGCCGGTAGGGTATAGAAAGGAGGTGTTGCGAGTTGCACATGAGGTACCAGTGGGAGGTCATTTGGGAATAAGGAAAACACAAGCTAAAATCAAGAATTGTTTTACTCGCCTGGACTACATAAAGATGTAGTTAAATTTTATAAATCATGTCGCACATGTCAAGTGATAGGGAAACCTCAAGCAATGATAAAACCAGCGCCCTTAATACCCATTCCAGCATTTAAGGAACCTTTTACAAGGGTCCTAATCGATTGTGTAGGACCGCTTTCTAAAACAAAAAGTGGGAATCAATATCTTTTGACTGTAATGGATGTGTCTACTAGGTTTCCAGAGGCCATTCCAGTACGTAATATTACAGCTAAAAGGATTGTGGAGGAGTTACTTCATTTCTTTACTCGATATGGACTACCACCAGAAATTCAATCCGATCAAGGAACTAATTTTACTTGAAAGTTATTCAAAGAAGTTATGGATAGCTTCGGAATAAAACAATTTAAATCAACTGCGTCCCACCCAGAATCGCAGGGAGCGTCAGAAAGTTTGCATCAGACATTAAAGCCAATGTTGAGGCCGTATTGTCAAGATTAACCAGAGGATTGGGATAAATGAATCCCATTCGTATTGTTTGCAATTAGGGATGCACCTAATGAGTCTACCAAATTTAGTCCTTTAGTCCGCCTAAATTGATTAAGGAAAAATTGGTGGGTGCGAAATCGGAAATTACACTATTGGATTACGTGTCAAATTTTAGGAAACGATTAAATAGAGCAGGTGAATTGCCTAGACAACATTTGAAAGTATGTACAAAATGGAATGAAATGGGTAGCGACAAGAAATCCAAAGTTCGTAGTTTTGCCAGTGGGGATAAAGCTGTTACCAGTGGCAGGGGAGCCTTTAAAAGCTAGGTTTTGTGGACAGTATCAGATTGAAAGGAAATTAAATGAGGTGAATTAAGTGGTAAAAACAACAGATAGAAGGAAGACTCACCGAGTGTGTCATGTGAATATGCTTAAAAGGTACTTTGAAAGGGAAGGAGAGAAAAAGGAGGTTTTAATGATTCTAACTTAAAGTGCCGAACCAAATCCAGATGACTGTGAATTTGACATCCTCAAATTAAATTGGATAATGAGGATGTTCTTAAAATTTGGTATGAATTGTTAAGTTACCTTCCAGAGGAAAAACGAACTGGCCAGAAAGAGTTATTGAAATCACATGGGCAAGTTTGTCGTGATAAATTGGGTAGTATTAAAATGGCTATACATGATGTAGATGTAGGAAATGCTGTTCCTATCAAACAACATTCATATAGGCTTAATCCTTTAAAATTGGCACAGGTTAACAAAGAGATTGAGAGTATGCTTAAAATGTCATAATTGAAGTGGGTAGCAGCCAATGGAGCTCACCCATAGTGATGGTACCTAAACCAGACGGTACCCAACGGTTGTATGTGGACTATAGAAAGGTGAATGCAGTTACAAGAACTGACTCTTACCCTATCCCACGTTTGAATGATTGCATTGAGAAAGTAGGACAATCTGCTTTTATTTCCAACTTCCAGATATGGAAAGAACATTTAAAGCATCGTATGGAGTTCTTCGATCGACTTCAGGTGGCGGGGTTGGTAATGAAACTAGCCGAAAGTGAATTTGCAGGAGCCCGAATCACTTTCCTTGAGGAGTTTCTGATACCCTCAAGAGGAAGGGAAATAATGCGATTTCTTAGAATGAGTGGATTTAATCGAACTTTAGTGCAAACGTTTTGTGGCGTGATTACTCCACTGATGGAATTGCCGAAGAAACGTAAAAATATTCAATGGACAGCGTACTTTCAACAGGCATTTGACTGCCTGAAAGCTGTGATCACCAATGTTCCTGTATTGGAGAATTGCAAGGGACTATGTGGTCAGATTGAACTAAAGTATTTGATTCTAAAGAGGAATGCAGAGTAGTAGAGGAATGGATGGATCATTATCATAGAATTTACAGAGCAGAAGGAGTCCATTCAGCCCATCGAGTCTGCACCGGTTCTTGGAAAGAGCACCCTACCCAAGGTCAACACCGCCACCCTAGCCCCATAACCCCATAACCCAGTAACCCCACGGGCAATTTTGGACACTAAGGGCAATTTATCATGGCCAATCCACCTAACCCGCACATCTTTGGACTGTGGGAGGAAACCGGAGCTCCCGGAGGAAACCCACGCACACACGGGGAGGATGTGCAGACTCCGCATAGACAGTGACCCAAGCCAGAATCGAATCTGGGACCCTGGAGCTGTGAAGCAATTGTGCTATCCACAAGGCTACCGAGCTGCCCCCGTGCAGAGATCTCGTGCAGAGATTTTGTTCAAAGAGACTGTCAATCGAGAAGGATTTCGGTTGGAGGAAGAAGAACAAAGAAAACATGGACTACATTATTATACCTGTTGGCATGTGTTTTGTTTTTTAAGCGAAAGTGTATATTTACTGTGTATGTTTCTTAGTGAATGGTGCAAAAGTGAAAAATGAAACCAACTTGAAATTGAAGTTATTTTTCTTGGGTGGAGGTGTCATGTAAGAGTACCTTTAAGACATGGATGTTTGAGCAATGTACCTTTAAAAAACTGTGATGCCAGAGAGTGGGTGGAGCTGGGCTTTAGGTCAGCCATTTTTCAGGTTTTTACTTTCAGTTTAAAAAGCACCTTGTGTGTGTGTGTGTGTTTCCAGGGAGCTGCAAGATTGAAAAGAGGTTGGGAGTGTCTGTGTTAGCAGGGAGCTGGATCTCTGACATAAAAGACCATCTCTGGATCATTTGGGTGATTTAAACTAATAATTGTAAAGCCTTTAACCTGATGTGATTCTGTTTCAAGGTGTTAAGTCTCTTGGAAGTTTGAAGGAACAGTTTAAGGAATTATTTACTGTTGCAATTTTTTCTGAGTTATCTTTGAAGTAAGAGGTGGTAAGAGATCCAATGTTTATTTCAGATGTTCTGTTGAGTTCATGGAATAAACAATGTTTTGTGTTTAAAAACCCACGTGTCCATAATTGTAATCCCACACCTAGGTAAAAAGCCATGTGCTAGGAAAAGCAACAAATCCATTCAAGGGAGAGGTTGGTTGAACTCTCTGATACATTTTGGGGTTCGGAAAACGCCTCGCCCATAACAGTACCTAAAACAGCCTGTCTCTAAATATCGGAAAGACCAAGGAACTGACCATCGACGCCATGAAGCGTTGCACAACACACACACCCGTCTGCATCAATGGGTGCGAAGTGGAGATGGTCGATATCTTTACATCTCTGGGGGTCGCCATCACCAACAGTCTGTCCTGGTCCACTCACGTTGATGCAACAATCTAGAAAGCCCAACATCGTTTCTACCTCCGAAGGAAGGACAAGAAACTCGTCATGTCTGCTTCGACTCTCACAAACTTCTACAGATGCGCCATAGAGAGCATCCTATCGGGCTGCATCATTGCTTGGTATGGCAACTGCCCAGTCCAACTTCGCAAGAAACTGCAATGTGGTGAACTCAGCCCAACCCATCACACAAGCATGCCACCCGCACAGTGATTCTGCCTACAGCTCTCGCTGCCGCAAGACAGCAGACAACATTATCAGTGGTTCCTCTCTCCCTACCCGATCAACTCATCTCAATCAGAACAAGACTGAATTTTGAATTCTCGCTTTTCCAACACAGCTCGATGCAATCCGGCCTCACAACCTGGAATGGATTTGCACGTCAGTGATTGCAGATCCAGCATCGAAAAATGAGTCCCACTTCCGAGAAAACAGCGTACGAAAAATGGACGAGGATGGGATTCGAACGCCGTTACAGAGCACAATGGACTAGCAGTACATCGCCTTCACCACTCGGCCACCTCAACCGACAAGTGCATGCGTCGAAACGTCTTAATTCGTTTTGCATCCATGAACTGATGGAAAATATCCGCCCAGAGTCCAAAGATGCGCAGGTTAGGTGGATTGGCCATGATAAATTGCTCTTAGTGTCCAAAATTGCCCTTAGTGTTGGGTGGGGTTAGTGGGTTATGGGGCAAGGGTGGGGGTGTTGACGTTGGGTAGGATGCTCTTTCCAAGAGCCGGTGCAGACACGAAGGGCCGAATGGCCTCCTTCTGCACTGTAAATTCTGTGATCTTTGACTCCAGCCCCGTGTTCAATGTTGGAAATGCAGTGTTTTTCAATAAAATGAATTCCCATCACATTCAGGGACTTTTATGAATGGACTGATGTGAAACACTTCAATATTATTTCCAAGGTGTTTCCACACAGTGTGAAAGGCCCCCGCTGAAAGACTGGAATCAACCAGCATTTGACAGCAAAAACAAACGCTCCCGGCTTCACAGAGGAATCCGTCGATCATCGGAACACACATTTCACGATGGACATTTTCTGATCATTCAGTTACAGGTTTCTACTCCTGCCTGGCTTTATTCCCCAGGAAATAGGGATTATATTCTTTCAGCGAGTCGTGAAAGTATACTTGGAGCAGATTAATGATAAATTATTGTGGTACGATGAGACTATTGCTGGTTGAAAGGTAAACTTTCCAGAAAGTGCCTTCATATTGTGGTTGATAGCAAATCGGCACCACATTAAAAAAAACACAGCCTAACTCGCAAACTTAAATTAAACTAATTAATTAATTAGTGATGGCTGGTCAGGTGATGTGCTTGAGCTGCTTGATGTGGGAGCTGGCAGATCCCATTGCGAGCTGCAGCGACCACATCTGCAGTAAGTGTTGGCTGCTCGAAGAGCTCCGGCTCAGAGTTGATGAGCTGGAGTCTGAGCTTCAAACACTGAGGCACCTCCGGGTGGGGGAGACTTACCTGGACACTGTGTTTCAGGAGGCAGTCACACCTGTCAGAGTAACTAGTTTAAATCCTGCCAGTGGCCAGGGACAGCAGGGTGTGACTGCAGGTCAGGCAGTTAAAGGGAACCAGCAGTCAGGAACTCAGGAGCCTCAGCCCTTGACCCTGTCCAACAGGTATGAGGCACTTGCTCCCTGTGTGGATGGCGAACAGGGCTGCAGGAAGGATGAGTCAGCTGACCAAGGCACCATGGTTCAGCAGGCTATTCAAGGGGAGGGAGTAAATAGGCAAGTTGTAGTTGTAGGGGATTATATTATCAGGGGGATGATAGTATCCTTTGTGAGGAGGATAAAGAGTCCCGCATGGTACGTTGCCTGGTATATCTGACCGGCTTGAAAGGATACTGAGAGGGAGGGGGAGGATCCAGTTGTTGTGGCCCATGTCGGTACCAACAACATAGGCAAGTCTAGGAAACAGGACCTGTTTAAAGATTATAAAGAGCTAGGATTCAAATTAAAAAACAGGTCCTCAAGGGTCATAATCTCCGGATTACTGCCCGAGCCACGTGCAAATTGGCATAGGGAGGCAAGAATAAGGGAAGTTAACACGTGGCTGAAAGAGTGGTGTGGGAAAGAGGGGTTCCTTTTCATGGGACACTGGCATCAGTTTTGGGACAGGGGGGAACTATACCGTTGGGATGGTCTCCACCTGAACCGAGCTGGGACCAGTGTTCTGGCGAAAAGAGTAAATAGGGTGGTCAATAGGACTTTAAACTAAAGATTGGGGGGGGGGGGGGGAGGGAAAGTCAGGGAACCAAGAGGTGAAGTAATCAGTGGGAAGCTTAGCTGCTTAGGAATACAAAAAAGCACGAAAAGACAAAACTCAGGAGAGGTTACGATAGTCCCCGTCCCACAAAATATGACACAGTGTATGGAAAGGCTCAGTAAACCAAGGTCCACCACACTAAGAAAACAAAAAGGGACGGTCAATAGAGAATTAAAGGTGCTATATTTAAATGCGCGCAGTGTAAGGAACAAGGTAGATGAGCTTGTGGCCCAGATTATGACTGGCAGGTATGACGTGGTAGGCATCACAGAGACATGGTGGCAGGGGGTTCAGGACTGGCATTTAAACATCCAGGGATTCACAACCTATCGAAAAGACAGAGAGGTGGGCAGAGGGGGCGGGGTTGCCTTGTTAATTAGGAATGAAATTAAATCAATAGCACTAAACGACATAGGGTCAGATGATGTGGAGTCTGTGTGGGTAGAGTTGAGGAACCACAAAGGAATAAAAAACATAATGGGAGTTATGTACAGGCCTCCAAACAGTGGTCAGGACCGGGGGCACAAAATGCACCACGAAATAGAAAGTGCATGTCAGAAAGGCAAGGACACAGTGATCATGGGGGACTTCAATATGCAGGTGGACTGGGTAAATAATGCTGTCAGTGGACCCAAGGAAAGGGATTTCATTGAATGTTTACAGGAGGGCTTTTTGGAACAGCTTGTGATGGAGCCCACGAGGGAACAGGCCATACTGGACTTAGTGTTATGTAATGAGCCAGACTTGATTAAAGATCGTAAAGTAAGGGAGCACTTAGGAGGCAGTGATCATAATATGGTAGAATTCAATCTCCAATTTGAAAGAAAGAAGGTAGAATCAGATGTAAACGTGTTACAGTTAAATAAAGGTAACTACAGGGGCATGAGGGAGGAACTGACGAAAATCGACTTGGAGCAGAGCCTAGTGGGAATGACAGTAGAACAGCAATGGCAGGAGTTTCTGGGAGTAATTGAGGACACAGCACAGAGGTTCATCCCAAAGAAAAGAAAGATTGTCAGAGGGGGGATTCGGCAGCCATGACTGACAAAGTAAGTTAGGGACTGCATCAAAGCAGAGAGAAAGCCTATAAATGTGGCAAAGAGTAGTGGGAAGTCAGGAGATTGGGAAGGCTACAAAAACAAACAGAGGATAACAAAGAGAGAAATAAGGAAAGAGAGGATCAAATATGAAGGTAGCCGAGCCAATAACATTAGGAATGATAGTAAAAGTTTCTTTAAATACATTAAAAACAAACGGGAGGCAAAAGTTGACATTGGGCCGCTCCAAAATGACACTGGTAATCTAGTGATGGGAGACAAGGAAATAGCTGAGGAACTAAATAAGTACTTTGCGTCAGTCTTCACTGTAGAAGACATGAGTAAAAGCCCAACAATTCCGGAGAGTCAGGGGGCAGAGTTGAATATGGTAGCCATCAAAAAGGAGAAAGTGCTAGAGAAACTAAGAGGTCTAAAAATTGATAAATCTCCGGGCCCAGATGTGCTATATTCCAGAGTTCTAAAGGAGATTGCTGAAGAAATAGTGGAGGCGTTAGTTATGATCTTTCAAAAATCACTGGAGTCAGGGAAAGTCCCAGAGGATTGGAAAATCGCTGTTGTAACCCCCTGTTCAAGAAGGGAACAAGGATAAAGATGGAGAACTATAGGCCAATTAGCCTAACCTCGGTTGTTGGCAAGATTCTAGAATCCATTGTTCAGGATGAGATTTCTAAATTCTTGGAAGTGCAGGGTCGGATTAGGACAAGTCAGCATGGATTTAGTAAGTGGAGGTCGTGCCTGACAAACCTGTTAGAGTTCTTTGAAGAGATAATAAATAGGTTAGACCAAGGAGAGCCAATGGACGTTATCTATCTTGACTTCCAAAAGGCCTTTGATAAGGTGCCTCACGGGAGACTGCTGAGTAAAATAAGGGCCCATGGTATTCGAGGCAAGGTACTAACATGGATTGACGATTGGCTGTCAGGCAGAAGGCAGAGAGTTGGGATTAAAGGTTCTTTTTCGGAATGGCAACCGGTGACGAGTGGTGTCCCGCAGGGTTCAGTGTTGGGGCCACAGCTGTTCTCTTTATATATTAACGATCTAAATGACGGGACTGGGGGCATTCTGGCTAAGTTTGCCGATGATACAAAGATAGCTGGAGGGGCAGGTAGTATGGAGGAGGTGGGGAGGCTCCAGAAAGATTTAGACAGTTTAGGAGAGTGGTCCAAGAAATGGCTGATGAAATTCAGCGTGAGGTCTTGAACTTTGGAAAAAGGAATAGAGGCATGGACTATTTTCTAAACGGTGACAAAATTCATAATGCTGAAGTGCAAAGGGACTTGTGGGTCCTAGTCCAGGATTCTCTAAAGGTAAACTTGCAGGTTGAGTCCGTAATTAAGAAAGCAAATGCAATGTTGTCATTCATCTCAAGAGGCTTGGAATATAAAAGCAGGGATGTACTTCCGAAGCTTTATAAAGCATTAGTTAGGCCCCATTTAGAATACTGTGAGCAATTTTGGGCACCACGCCTCAGGAAGGACATACTGGCACTGGAGCGTGTCCAGCGGAGATTCACGCGGATGATCCCAGGAATGGTAGGCCTAACATACGATGAACGTCTGAGGGTCCTGGGATTATATTCATTGGAGTGTAGGAGGTTGAGGGGAGATCTAATAGAAACTTACAAGATAATGAATGGCTTAGATAGGGTGGATGTAGGGAAGTTGTTTCCATTAGCAGGGGAGACTAGGACACGGGGGCACAGCCGTAGAATAAAAGGGAGTCACTTTAGAACAGAGATTAGGAGAAATTTCTTCAGCCAGAGAGTGGTGGGTCTGTGGAATTCATTGCCACAGAGGGCGGTGGAGGCCGGGACGTTGAGTGTCTTTAAGACAGAAGTTGATAAATTCTTGATTTCTCGAGGAATTAAGGGCTGTGGAGAGAGAGCGGGTAAATGGAGTTGAAATCAGCCATGATTGAATGGTGGAGTGGACTCGATGGGCCGAATGGCCTTACTTCCGCTCCTATTTCTTATGGTCTTATGGTCTTGTATTTAGCGGATTCGTCCATGACAAGACTGAAGAACGATCACTCGTCTATCCAACCGGTGAGGTCTGCCTCAGCGTGAGACAATATTAACAGAGTGAGAACCAGGTTATTTAGATTAAGATCACACGGTTACAATAGAACTGAATCAGGAAAACCCCGCCTTCACAGCCTTGCCATTCGCCTGAGGTATCGTGATCCTCAGGTTAAATCACCATCAGTCAGATCTCACCGTCAACGGGGAAAGCAGCCTCTGGTTATCAGGGAGTGAAGCGACTTAATTTACTTTGGAACTGGATCAATTTATGATGTTTCCAGGATGCGACTTCCCTCAGACTGATCAAATGATTGGCTGCCGGAAAATTAGCGTCCATTGAGGAGTTACTGGTACCTGAGGCTTAGTTGGAGTATTGGTTTTAAAGGTTAATCATGAAATCTAGAGATGAAAAGCCGGGAAAGTGGGCATGAGGATCATCATGAAATCATTAAAATGTAAAAGGTGGCCATTCGGCCCATCGACTCTGAAAGAGTCCCTATGCCCCAACCACATCCCTGTAACGCACTCCCCAACTTTATAAACACAAAGGGGCAATTTAGCATGGGCATTCCATCTCACCCACACACATTTGGACGTGCGAGGAAATCGCAGCACCCGGAGGAAACCCATAGACACAGAAAAAAAGTGCAAACTCCATACAGTCAGTGACCAAAGGCTGGAATTGAACCCGGATCGCGGGCGCTGTGAGGTAGCCACTGTGACAACGTGCCACCGTATGAGGTCATAACACGTCATATATCAGATCAAGCATTATCTCATTGAAATACAGAGCACATTCGATAGGCTGAATGGTCTACTTCTGCTCCTCCGTCTTATACCCTGATATTGTGTAAATGTGTTCCGGTTCTTGTGTAAAACTCTTGTTAAAACAACACAGACGCCGTATGCCGACTGCATCTGATTATCTGGCGCAGAGAAGGCGATTGTGGAATACATGTCGTACCCATCAAACTCTGCTACTCACCTGACTGAGATTTGTTCTGTTTCTGTAAATCACAGGTAGTGTTCGCGAGTGGAGGGAACAGTCTGCACCTCAGTCTCTGGAACAGGTTGTGAGAGCAGGATGCCTTTATTATGAGTCAATGGCTGGTACTTTTTGTGGAATGCAGTCTTTATCAGACATTGGTACTGAATGTCAGTGTGGAAATATTTCTGTCAATCACAATTACTGTTTGGGAAAAGTGAGATGAATCCGTAACATCATCACGGCTGTGACAGACAGAGAAAGACACAGAGAAATGCAGGAAGAGACTATCAGGACACACACACAATGACACACAGAAAAGGTGCCGATATGAAGAAACTGTTTTTTTCGGAAAATGTGTTTTCTGCTGTGCAACTGTGCTCTCTGCTGTGTAACTGTGCTTTCTCTGTCGGAACCGTCACTCTGCTGGTGACAGATCTTCACTGTGGTTGTGTCAAATCGTTCCCTGTTGTGTAAATGTGTTCCCAGTTGTGGAAATTGATCCGCCTAAAGCAGAACCTTTCTGCGCTATTACTGCGACGAAATTTCAATTCCAGATTTGTTAAATCTTGTCACCAAGGGTTAGTTCAGACCTCTGGATTCCCAGCCCAGCGACATAACCTTGCCTTCTTGTTGTGAAGACAGTTCATTCAGCATCAATCTTTACCGATAATAGTAAGGAAGCGCCCAACATGGGGCTCGAACCCACGACTCTGCCGACTGAGCTAGCCGAGCTGTGGAGAGTGGCTGCGGTGCTCATTCGGAGGGTAAGTAATGACTTGTTGGGCCGAATGGCTTTCTGCGCTGGAGAATCTACGATTTTATGAAGCAAGGAGGTTGATGCATTCAAATGCTTCTGCTAAAATGTCCACTACTGACACCATGTAGAAATGGTCGTCTTTGAATCACTGGAAACCTGGGAGTTGTAATAAAAAAATAATTGATTTAATAATTGAGCTGCTCCTCCTGGCTTGTGCTCTGACCGCGATCCGGGGAGAATTGCAGGAATCCAGACACGTGATCATTTTAGTTGCGTCATCACGTGACCATTCGGTCTCCACTGGTCTCCCTCGGTGCTCTAATTTCGAGATTCATCATTTTAATTTTCATCCAGACTGGGAAGTTTAGTGCTGCTGCATTTGAAAAGGAACATGAATTTCTAATATATTTCCAATGTAACTGATGTTGTTACACAAACTATTTAATCAGTGGAATTGTGCGTTTAGGGAACTCAGATTTTCGAATATCTGAAGGCTTCTTTCCAAATTGAATGGTTATTTTCCACAAGATTCAACCCCTCCTCACATAAACCCCGGGGCCGCTTTGATCGCTTGAATGCAATTACTTCCTGGAGTGATTCCAGGCCGGTTTTAGAATGTCTTCTATCGACCAAATTACTGTTGAATTATGCAGCTGTGATGGCCGAGTGGTCAAGTCGTTGGACTTCAAATCCAATAGCGCCTCCCCCCCCCCCCCCCCCCCCCCGGCAGATTCGAGTGTGATTCGAAATGTTTGTTCAACTCCCCGGAAAAGCTGCCGGCTCGACAATGAATCGGAATTTCGGTTGGTTGTCTGTTAACGGTGTTAACATTTATCGAATTCAGTTTTTTAGAAAAACGTCCTTTTTGGAAACTAAACGAAACATAAAGATAAATAAGGAGTTCACACTCAAAGCAACAATCAATAAATAATAAAGTTTCCTGCAACGTTCGGAAGGAGAAGCAGCAACGGCAGCGAATGGAAACGTGGTTCGGTTTCATTCAGGTGAATGTATTTCTGTGTAAAAAGATCTTGGCAGAAATGGAACATTTTTTAAAAATATTTTCTTGTTCTCTTTCTGTTGTCTCTCTGTATGTTTCTTTCTCTCTCCCTCACTCACTGTTTTTGTGCTTCTCCGGGGACTGATTGGATACACAGTGAAACTCAGCCACATCTCATCCCAACTCTTTTGGACGAATACGTCCTGGTGATGGACGATCGTGAATCAGTGGAAGAATCGACAAACTATTCCATTCTTGCTCTGTAAGAAGTTCCATTCCTGGTTGTGAGGTGGCTCTGGGATAAAGGGATCGAGAGAGAACGAGTCTGACTCAAATCATTTCGTGCGCACTTGTAGAAAGTGGATGTGTCTGAGAACAGGAGAAAAGCAGATCATGGGGGTGTGATTGATTTTTACTGAGCCGGAACTAGAAAAGTGAAGGAAACTTCTAAACAGCCAGCTTCTATCTGAGAGCTGGTAAGGAATTACGGCTGACATTGAGGCAGTTCATAGTGAATTCTTACAGCAGATCGAATCTTGAAGCTGTGTTGGCATATTGTTTTCGTAGAGACTGACATAGTTTCTGAAAAGACCAGTTGTGCTTGTTTTTGTTTTGTCCAGTAGTTTGGGTAATCTATTTGGAGCGGGTGCAGTTGGTCAATATCTGTGCTTCTTGCTTGCCCAGCTCACCGGGCAGCAGCAGCTCCATTCCTCGCCAAATGTGTGGACACAAACGACAAACCCACATTATTGTATCCCCGCGGAGGTTCGAACCCCGCTCGCAGCCGCTCTGCTCCGGAATATTTACTCAGCTCCATAAACAAACCACTGACCACACAAATAATCGGGGCTCCCTTTGCATCTCATTGATGGTTTTCACCCAATTTGGCTGTTTCGGGAATGAAAGTAAAAATTTATCGCGTCTGGTAATTAGTATTTTTAAATAAACTACACTAAACATATGAAACAATACTTAATAAATGATAATTAACGAATATTAATCAATATTCAAAAAGTGTTCTGCAACGATTGGAAGGAAAAGCCCATCCCATCAGGGCAGGATATGTTGGGAATGGACCGGAGTGAAACATTCCCAGACCATGTCCAACATGTTTCTCCTCAGTATGAAAACTCCCTGCGGAAAGACTGAAATAGACACACATTTGATCACATCATGATAAACATCACTCACACCTTAACCATGAGGCCACTGATGAAGTCATGATGACTTCGAATTTCTCCTAAAATGCCAACTGAACCCACTGACTGGCAGAATTACATTACCCACGTGATTGGCGAGGCGCATCCACAGACCGACTTGGCGAGTGGTGCAAACTGACATCGCTGCTTCTGATCAGCTCCAGAACAGAGAGATAAATGTCACATTGTCCTTTCATATTTCTGATCTATAATTGTGTAGGGAAACTGATGGGCTTTGGACGCAATTAAAAGTTGCTTCAAGTGAGATCAAATCAGCGGCTGGCTCGTTGGTCTGGGGAGACCTGTGCCACACAAAGCAACAGAGTCTGCAGATAGAGAATGAATCGAATATTCACATGTCACACCAGAGAACACGTAGGAGAACAATTCAGCAGTCAAGGGCATTGAGACTCTGATCTCCGGGTAAGTGTTCTGCAAGGCGGCCTTCAGGACGCGCGACAATGAAAATCGCCGAACAGAAACTTCTTGCCAAGTTCCGCATACATGAGTACGGCCTCAACCGGGACCTTGGATTCATGTCGCATTACATTTATCCCCCACCATCTGGCCTGGGCTTGCGAAATCCTACCAACTGCCCTGGTGTGAGCCAATTCACACCCCTTTAACCTGGGGTCACTCCTATCTGGTTTAGCACAGGGCTAAATCGCTGGCTTTAAAATCCGATCAAGTCAGATCAGAAGCACGGTTCAATTCCCGGATCAGTCTCCCCGAACAGGCGACGGAATGTGGCTTTTTACGGTAACTTAATTTGAAACCTACTTGTGACAATAAGCGATTATCATTCTCATTTTCATTTAATCTCTGGACCTGTAAAGACTTAATTACCTGCAAATGCTGGCATTCAAAGCATTGTCTTGCATTTTTGACATTGCCTCTATATATGTTTCCGAAACATACCTCTTCATTCACCTGAGGAACGAGCAGTGCTCCGAAAGCTAGTGTTTGAAACACACCTGTTGGACTTTAACCTGGTGTTGTCAGACTTGTTCCTGTGCACAGCAGGGGCTGACAGATAAAGAGTCATTCACCACCCAAATATCTATATGCACCTCCCCCAACACACGCGCATGCCCACTGCCACTGAAGGTTTTGTCATGATTCTGATATGCAGACGTTTTAACGGAAACTAGCAAACAACATAATGATTTTTTCCACTCAATAACAATTACAGAGATTGATCATTACAGATTTAGTTCAACCTTCACAGAGATTTTCAGAGTATGAAAGATATTGAATGAATGACAGACTCTCATACAGTCCCAGAGACACTCGCAAAGCGATTTAACTGAATCCCAAAGACAGATTGTTGCAGAAGATATGTAACAAGCCGAAGAATGATTGGTATATTACAAATATGGAATGAATCTGACTCTGCCATATAGTGTCAGAGACTGAAATATGCAGCAATTGTATTTCAAAATTGATAGCAGGGTAGTAGTGTCAAATAACCGGATGGTGCGAATCCTCAATGTGCAAATGGGACCTTGTCGCCACAAGGACTGTGTAATGGTCACTCTGAACGTCAAGTCTATGGGAGACAGAGCTCCACAGACTGACTCCTACTTTCCACAGACCACCACTGACTGAATCATGGTGAATACCAAGAGCTGAATTATGTTGTCAACACTCACATAGAAATGGCACACAGAATAAAATGGCGAGATCGTGGAAAATGTGGACCGTTTTCCATGACCGGAAGCCACCACTGGAAAAAGGCAGATCCATCAGATAGGATTCGCCCTCACCTCCAATGTGTCAGCTCAGCCTTCAGCAGATTGAGAAAGAGAATACTTGAAGAGCAGCTTCATGACAGAATCGTTCGGAGTGACCATTGCACAGTGCTTACTCAGCAACGGCAAAGACTGGTCCCGTATGTGTTTTATTCTGTTCGCAGTGGAGGCCAACAAACCAAAAATACCCCAATTTACCCAATGATCCCAGTACGAAAAGCAAGGGACAAAAATTGTTTCTTTTGATTTTATTTCAACAACGAAACAAAATTGAACAGGAATTAAAAAGCGTATTGAGCTGATACAATAGGCTTCGGGACGCAATGATAAGCTGGTTTGAGTGACGTTTGCCTGTCGGTTGGCTCGCTGGTCTAGGGGTATGATTCTCGCTTAGGGACTTCCGTTAACGATATAAATGCGAGAGCTCCCAGGTTCAAATCCCGGACGAGCTCTGTTTATGTTTAATCAGGACGATCCATGCGGTGTCATTGACTGAAATCGGGAGCAAGTTTGAGCTCCAGAGAATGTGTCAGGACAGAACACGCGAAGAAACGAACGCGACATTTAAAGACCGTTTCATCATGGTGTAGGACTCTGAATTTGTCCTCAGATATCAAGAAAAACAAACGAAAGCTTGCGCATCCAGGTAGTTGGCTGAATGGGTTTGTATGTAACCCCGATAAACCTTTGATTTATTTGCTGAATCTCCGCCTTAAAAATAATCAATGTCCCGCTTCCGGCGCCTTCTGAGGCAGAGTTCCAAAGTCGCACAACTCTCTGGGAGTGAGAAATTACCACATCTCCATCCGAAAAGGGCGACATCCTTGTTTTTAACTGCCCAGTAGTTCTGGTCTCACCCACAAGCAGTGACATCCTTTCCACCTCCACCTTGCCAAGACCATTCAAAATCTGATGTACTTCAATCAAATCAACTGTCACTCTTCACATCTCCATTGGAAACAAGTGCAGTCTGTCTAACCTTTCCTCATTAGAAAACCCGCTCATTCCTGGACCAATCGAGGAAACCTCCTCTGAACCGTATTTACCTAAATAAGGAAACCAAAACTGCACAGAATTGGCGAAATGTTACAGCTCCTGGAATAAAAGCGACAGTAGCAATATGGATATAAATGTGGTTGAATAATCACTAACAGAATATAATGGCCAGTAGAGAGTTTTCGGACTGGAAGAAGGTTTGTAGTGTTCGACAAGGGTTCCTACCGGAATATTTGCTTTCCCTGGTATATAACAATGTGCTAGATCATGGTGTAGAGGGAACAGTTTCAAAGTTTGATGATGGTACAAACTTGGAAATGTTCTGAACTGATACGTGGACAGTCTAGAACTTCAAACGACGAAAGATGATGTTCAGTCTGGAGACGTGTGAGATGACTGGTTTAGACTAAAAAGCAGACAGGGGCTGGTTTAGCACACTGGGGTAAATCGCTGGCTTTTAAAGCAGATTCACGGCAGGCCAGCAACACGGTTCAATTCCCGTACCAGCCTCCCCGAACAGGCGCAGGAATGTGGCGACTAGGGGCTTTTCACAGTAACTTCATTTGAAGCCGACTTGTGACAATAAGCGATTTTCATTCATTTACTCATGATGCATTTTTTAAGGGAATATAGAATCATAGAATTTACAGTGCAGAGGTGGCCATTCGTGCCATGGAATCTGCACCGGCTCTTCTAATAGCACCCCACTGAAGCCCACGCGTCCACCCTTTCCCCGTATCCCAGCAACCCCATCTAACCTAAGGGTAATTTAGCATGGCCAATCCACCTAAACTGCACATCTTTGGAGTGTGGTAGGAAACTGGGGACCCGGAAGAAACCCACGCAGACACTGGGAGAACACAGACAGTGATCCAAGTGGGAATCGAACATGAGACCCGGCGCTGTGAAGCCACAGTGCTAACCACTATTCTACCGTGCTGTCCCTGAATCACGGTGAATACCAAGAGCTGAATTATGTTGTCAACACTCACATAGAAATGGCACACAGAATAAAATGGCGAGATCGTGGAAAATGTGGACCGTTTTCCATGATCGGAAGCCACCACTGGAAAAAGGCAGATCCAGCAGACAGGATTCGCCCTCACCTCCAATGTGTCAGCTCAGCCTTCAGCAGATTGAGAAAGAGAATGCTTGAAGAGCAGCTTCATAACAGGAGCAGCACGGTAGCATTGTGGATAGCACAAATGCTTCGCAGCGCCAGGGTCCCAAGTTCGATTCCTGCTTGGGTCACTGTCTGTGCGGAGTATACACATCCTCCCCGTGTGTGCGTGGGTTTTCTCCGGGTGCTCCGGTTTCCTCCCACAGTCCAAAGATGTGCGGATTAGGTGGATTGGCCATGCTAAATTGCCCATAGTGTCCAAAATTGCTCTTAGTGTTGGGCGGGGTTACTGGGTTATGGGGATAGGGTGGAGGTGTGGACCTTGGGTGGGGTGCTCTTTCCAAGAGCCGGTGCAGACTCGATGGGCCGAATGGCCTCCTTCTGCACTGTAAAATTCTATAAAAAAAAGAATCGTTCGGAGTGACTATTGCACAGTGCTTACTCAGCAACGGCAAAGACTGGTCCCGTATGTGTTTTATTCTGTTCGCAGTGGAGGCCAACAAACCAAAAATAACCCAATTTACCCATGATCCCAGTACGAAAAGCAAGGGACAAAAATTGTTTCTTTTGATTTTATTTCAACAACGAAATTGCGAGGGCAGCATGGCGGCACAGTGGTCAGCACGACTGCCTCACGGCGCCGAGGTACCAGATTCGATCCCGGCTCTGGGTCACTGTCAGCGTGAAGTTTGCACATTCTCCCGTGTTTGCGTGGGTTTCGCCCCCAGAATCCAAAGATGTGCAAGCTAGATGGATTGGCCACGCTAAATTGCCCCTTAATTGGGAAAAATTAATTGGGTACTCTAAATTATTTTAAAACAAGGTGAAGACTGCGGATCCCGCTCCTGCCGTTTAATACAGATCACTATAACTGGCACAGTGAGCAGAAAGAAATTCGTGTTGTTTGTGTGCATTTCACTCCAATTTAAAACGCTCCTGAATGAAAGTGTCTGTGTCACACGGCTCCCGCTCAGCCAGGAGATGGCACCAGTCCACAATAAATGTATTTATGCAATATATTTCTGATGTTCTGTGTGTCATTACATTGGACTCTTACTCTGGTCTGAGACATTACCTTGTCCTTGTGCCCTGATGCTGCCCTTTTCATCCTGTTTCAGTAATAACTTTTTACTGGTATTAATTATGTAACTTACTTAGTGATTAAGTTATTCAGCCACTAGGAGTGTTTTAAGCTCATTTTGTAAACGGAACTTTGCGTGGCTCGTATTTTTGTCCCGTTTAACCCACCTATTTACTATTGTTGCAGACAGAGAACTTAGTTATTAATGTTGAAGATTGTCGTTTATTTAAACTAAGTTTCCACTCAAAACAAATTGATGCTGGTTATTACATAAGGAACCCATGGGTGATGAAAACAATTGGTGAATTTTATTTGAAGAGTGTCCACTCCTTTTCTGCCCGGACCTGCGGTATCTAATTAAATAATTCACCACTGTGATGGGCAGGAACTGAATCTGGGTCAAATGCTGGGACAGTCACCACTATACCACCACCTGTCCCTGGGCAATGTTGCCCCCTCTGTATTTATAGAACGAATACACAAACAATGAAGCAGGTGAATGTATTAAATCAGGGATTCGTTATTCTTGTAACCAATATGGCTGTAATGGGAATCTTTCATATTCCGATAGATCGGGTAGAGCTGGGTAGCTCAGTCAGAAATCAGATATCTGGGGATTTCAAGATGATTACTACAATGATAATATTTAACCATGTTAATGTTCTTTTGCTCCAATTGAAATGTGTTACGAATACAGCGTTACCGTGTTGTAGAACTCGCGTTCAACCAGGAGATGGCAGCAGTGCGCAATAGTTTGGATATCCTGTTTGTGTCCGCAGATCTCGACAGGAATGGAGCTGCTGCTTCCCGGGGAGCTGCCAAGCAAGAGGCACAGATATTAACCAACTGCACCCGCTCCAAATAGATTCCCCAAATTATTGAACAAAACAAAAACAAGCACAAATCATATTTTAAGAAAGTATGACAGTGTCTCTGAAAACAATATACCAACACCTCATAAAGAATCGATTTGCCTCAACTAATTCAAGGTCAACAGTTTCAATATCAGCCTTAATTCCTTGCCAGTTCTCAGACAGGCGCTGACTGGTTCGAAGTTTGCTTCACCTTTCAAGGTCCTGCTCAATAAAATCAATCACAGACCCATGATCTGCTTTTCTCCAGTTCTCATACACATCCACTTTGTACAAGGGCGCACTAACTTGTTTTCAGAGTAAGAGTCAGACTGCAGTCACCTCGTTCTCTCTCGATCCCTTTATCTCAGAGCCACCTCACAACCAGGAATGGGACTTCTCACAGAGCCAAGAATGGAATAGGTTGTCGATTCTTCCACTGATTCAGGACCGCCCATCACCAGGACATGCTGGTCCAAAAGAGTTGGAATGAGATGGGGCTGAGTTTCGCTGTGTATCCAATCAGTCCCCGGAGAAGCACAAAAACAATGAGCGAGGGAGAGAGAAAGAAACAAAGAAACAGATAGAGAGACAAAGGAAAGAGAACAAGAAAATATTTTTAAAATATGTTCCATTTCTGCCACGATCTTTTTACCCAGAAATACATTCAGCTGAATGAAACCAAACCACGTTTCCATTCGCTGCCGTTGCTGCTTCTCCTTCCAAACGTTGCAGGAAATATTCAGACCATAAGACCATAAGACATAGGAGCGGAAGTAAGGCCATTCGGCCCATCGAGTCCACTCCGCCATTCAATCATGGCTGATTTCAACTCCATTTACCCGCTCTCTCTCCATAGCCCTTAATTTCTCGAGAAATCAAGAATTCATCAACTTCTGTCTTAAAGACACTCAACGTCCCGGCCTCCACCGCCCTCTGTGGCAATGAATTCCACAGACCCACCACTCTCTGGCTGAAGACATTTCTCCTCATCTCTGTTCTAAAGTGACTCCCTTTTATTCTAAGGCTGTGCCCCCGGGTCCTAGTCTCCCCTGCTAATGGAAACAACTTCCCTACATCCACCCTATCTAAGCCATTCATTATCTTGTAAGTTTCTATTAGATCTCCCCTCAACCTCCTAAACTCCAATGAATGTAATCCCAGGATCCTCAGACGTTCATCGTATGTTAAGCCTGCCATTCCTGGGATCATCCGTTTGAATCTCCGCTGGACCCGCTCCAGTGCCAGTATGTCCTTCCTGAGGTGTGGGGCCCAGAATTGCTCACAGTATTCTAAATGGGGCCCAACTAATGCTTTATAAAGCTTCAGAAGTACATCCCTGCTTTTATATTCCAAGCCTCTTGAGATGAATGACAACATTGCATTTGCTTTCTTAATTACGGACTCAACCTGCAAGTTTACCTTTAGAGAATCCTGGACTAGGACTCCCAAGTCCCCTTGCACTTCAGCATTATGAATTTTGTCACCGTTTAGAAAATAGTCCATGCCTCTATTCTTTTTTCCAAAGTGCAAGACCTCGCACTTGCCCCCGATGAATTTCATCAGCCATTTCTTGGACCACTCTCCTAAACTGTCTAAATCTTTTTGCAGCCTCCCCACCTCCTCCATAATACCTGCCCCTCCACCAACTTTGTATCACCGGCAAACTTAGCCGGAATGCCCCCAGTCCCGTCATCTAGATCGTTAATATATAAAGAGAACAGCTGTGGCCCCAACACTGAACCGTGTGGGACACCACTCGTCACGGTTGCCATTCCGAAAAAGAACCTTTTATCCCAACTCTCTGCCTTCTGCCTGACAGCCAATCGTCAATCCATGTTAGTACCTTGCCTCGAATATCATGGGCCCTTATTTTACTCAGCAGTCTCCCGTGAGGCACCTTATCAAAGGCCTTTTGGAAGTCAAGATAGATAACATCCATTGGCTCTCCTTGGTCTAACCTATTTATTATCTCTTCAAAGAACTCTAACAGGTTTGTCAGGCACGACCTCCCCTTACTAAATCCATGCTGACTTGTCCTAATCTGACCCTGCACTTCCAAGAATTTAGAAATCTCATCCTTAACAATGGATTCTAGAATCTTGCCAACAACCGAGGTTAGGCTAATTGGCCTATAATTTTCCATCTTTTTCCTTGTTCCCTTCTTGAACAGGGGGGTTACAACAGCGATTCTCCAATCCTCTGGGACTTTCCCGGACTCCAGTGACTTTTGAAAGATCATAATTAACGCCTCCACTATTTCTTCAGCTGTCTCCTTTAGAACTCGAGGATGTAGTCCATCTGGGCCCGGAGATTTATCAATTTTTAGACCTCTTAGTTTCTCTAGCACTTTCTCCTTTGTGATGGCTACCATATTCAACTCTGCCCCCTGACTCTCCGGAATTGGTGGGATATTACTCATGTCTTCTACTGTGAAGACTGACGCAAAGTACTTATTTAGTTCCTCAGCTATTTCCTTGTCTCCCATCACAAAATTACGAGCATCATTTTGGAGCGGCCCAATGTCAACTTTTGCCTCCCGTTTGTCTTTAATGTATTTAAAGAAACTTTTACTATCTTTCCTAATGTTACTGGCTGGCCTACCTTCATATTTGATCCTCTCTTTCCTTATTTCTCTCTTTGTTATCCTGTTTGTTTTTGTAGCCTTCCCAATCTTCTGACTTCCCACTACTCTTTGCCACATTTATAGGCTTTCTCTTTTGCTTTGATGCATTCCCTAACTTCCTTTGTCAGCCATGGCTGCCTAATCCCCTCTCTGATAACCTTTCTTTTCTTTGAATGAACCTCTGCACTGTGTCCTCAATTGCTCCCAGAAACTCCTGCCATTGCTGTTCTACTGTCTTTCCCACTAGGCTCTGCTCCCAGTCGATTTTCGTCAGTTCCTCCCTCATGCCCCTGTAGTTACCTTTATTTAACTGTAACACCTTTACATCTGATTCTACCTTCTTTCTTTCAAATTGGAGATTGAATTCTACCATATTATGATCACTGCCTCCTAAGTGCTCCCTTACTTTAAGATCTTTAATCAAGTCTGGCTGATTACATATCACTAAGTCCAGAATGGCCTGTTCCCTCGTGGGCTCCATCACAAGCTGTTCCAAAAAGCCCTCCTGTAAACATTCAATGAATTCCCTTTCCTTGGGTCCACTGGCAGCATTATTTACCCAGTCCACCTGCATATTGAAGTCCCCCATGATCACTGTGACCTTGCCTTTCTGACATGCACTTTCTATTTCGTGGTGCATTTTGTGCCCCCGGTCCTGACCACTGTTAGGAGGCCTGTACATAACTCCCATTATGGTTTTTTTGCCTTTGTGGTTCCTCAACTCTACCTACACAGACTCCACATTATCCGACCCTATGTCATTTAGTGCTATTGATTTAATTTCATTCCTAATTAACAAGGCAACCCCGCCCCCTCTGCCCACCTCCCTGTCTTTTCGATAGGTTGTGAATCCCTGGATGTTTAAATGCCAGTCCTGAACCCCCTGCAACCATGTCTCTGTGATGCCTACCACATCATACCTGCCAGTCACAATCTGGGCCACAAGCTCATCTACCTTGTTCCGTACACTGCGCGCATTTAAATATAGCACCTTTAATTCTCTATTGACCGTCCCTTTTTGTTTTCTTAGTGTGGTGGACCTTGGTTTACTGAGCCTTTCCATACACTGTGTCATATTTTGTGGGATGGGGACTATCGTAATCTCTCCTGAGTTTTGTCTTTTCGTGCTTTTTTGTATTCCTAAGCAGCTACGCTTCCCACTGATTACTTCACCTCTTGGTTCCCTGACTTTCCCTTCCCTTATTATTTACTGATTGCTGTTTTGGGTGTGAGTTCCTTATTCATCTGAATATTTCGTTCAGCCCCCCCCCCCGCCCCTCTGACAGTCCTCATCGCTATCCGCAATTCCACCAACCTTTGTGTCGTCTGCAAACTTGCTAAACAGACCAGTTACATTTTCCTCCAAATCATTTATATATACTACAAAGAGCAAAGGTCCCAGCACTGATCCCTGTGGAACACCACTGGTCACAGCCCTCCAATTAGTGCAGTGCAGTGCAGATCTGTCACCGGCAGAGTCATTATTCCACGACAGAGAGAACAGTCACACAGCAGAGAGCTCAGTTACACGGCTGAGAGCTCAGTTACACATCAGAGAGCACGGTTACACAGCAGGATATACATTTACAAACAGGGCCTCTCTGTGTGCAGCAGAAAACACATTTTCCTAAATACCCAATTTCTCCATCTCAGTATCTTGCTGGTTTGCACTGCACCTTTTCTGTGTGTCACTGTGAATTGCCCTGCTAGTCTCTTTCTGTGTGAATTTCTCTATCTGTTACAGCCATGCTGATGTTACGTATTCATCTCACGTTTCCCAAACAATAATTGTGATTGATAAATACAGAAAGATTTCCACACTGACATTCAGTACCAATGTCTGATAGAGACTGAATCCCACCCTCACATACAGTACCAGACATTGACTGAGAGGGAAACCGAGAATGGGAGGCAGTGTCATACTGGACACGGAACTGTAACTTTCTCTCTCCACAGATGTTGCCAGACCAGCCGAGTTATCCAACATTTTATATTTCTCTTTCAGGATTTTATGAAGAATCTCCATAGCGGCATTGCCCTTGTGCTCGACGCTTCTATTTAAAAAGATTGGTCCCGGATGTCTATTGTTCTGTTCGCTGCGGAGGCCAACAAACCAGAAATAACCAAATTGACCCAATGACCCCGATAAGAAAAGCAAGGGACAAAAAAGAGTTTCTTTCGATTTTACTTTAACAACCAAACCAAATTGAACAGGAATTAAGAAGCCCATTGAGTTGATAAAATAAATTTTGCTTGGGAGGTAATGGTAAAATGGTGTCAGCGGCACGCTGACCACCGGCTGGCTCGTTGGTCTGATTCTCGCTTAGGATCTTCTGCTGCCATAAAATGAGAGAGATCCCGGGTTCAGATTGCGGACTGTGCAAATAACATTTTAAAATCTGTACGATCGATATGGTGCCATTGACTGAACTCGGGAGTAGTTTGGAGGAAAGGGAGGGAGGGAGCGAGGGTCATGTTTAGAGCTTAACCACTTCTTCACGCCAGTTCTTCGGCTGCCAACAGTACAGTCGAGGTGACCCAGTTGACCTCTTCCAGAATCCTCCTCTGCCGCTTCCACTGGATGAATGTCCTCATGTTTGTCCACTGGAGGGGTTCTTCGGCTACTTGTCTGTGAAAGCAACACCGGAAGCAGCTGTGGAGACAGATTCCAATCTCCAGGATGCAACTCTCCAATTGGATACTTCACTTTGATCAGATCTTACACTCTCGTTTAGAGAATCATTGAATAGTTGCAGATCAGGCGAAATCCATTTTGCCCACCGTGTCCACGTTGGTCGCCGAGAGCTGGCGGTAGTCCCGTGATAAAAACAGAAAATGCTGGAAAATCCCAGTAGTGCTGGCAGCATCTGGAGAGAGGGAATCAGAGTATGAGAAGCAGGGTCATACTTGACTCGGAACTGTAACTCTCTTTCTCTCTCCACAGATGTTGCCAGACCAGCCGAGTAAACCAACATTTTCCAATTCTCTTTCAGGATATTATGAAGAATCTGCATTATGAAGAATGTGCTCGACGCTTCTATTTATAAAGACTGGTCCCGTGTGTCTATTATTCTGTTCGCAGTGCAGGCCAACAAACCAGAAAGAACCAAATTGACCCAATGATCCCGATAAGATAAGCAAGGGACAAAAAATAGTTTATTTGGATTTTACTTTAACAACCAAACCAAATTCAACAGGAATTAAGAAGCCCATTGAGTTAATAAAATAAGCTTCGGTTGGGAAGTAATGGTAAGATTGTTTCAGCGGGACGTTGATCACCAGGTGGCTCGTTTGTCTAAGGGTATGATTCTCGCTTTGGCGATTGTCACGTAGGCAATTCTGCTGCGATCAAATGCCAGAGGTCCCGGGTTCCAATCCCGGACGAACCCTGCAAAGCACTTTTTAACATCTGTGCGATCGATGTGGTGCCATTGACTGAACGCGGGAGCATTTTGGAGGAAAGGTAGGGAGGGACGTGTTTGGCGCTTAACCGCTCCTTGACACCTGTTCTTTGGCTGCCCACAGTGCAGTCGAGGTGACTCAGTTGACCTCTTCCAGAATCCTCCTCTGCCGCCTCCACTGAATGAAGTTCCTCCTGTTTGTCCTCTGGAGGCGTTCTTCACTGAGTTCGGAATTTGGTGCATTTGCGTGCTATAGTGAGAGTTTCGTGACTGAGGGTGTATAAGGGTTAATTTTGATCTAAAGTCTAGTCTTTCTTTTATTTAGTTAATTAACTTAAAAGTTCCTGTTTGGTTGAGAACTTGAATTTTCAACAAGCTTTACACACAGGTTCTACTTGTAGGTACTTGCAGCTGGAGCTTATTAATTAGCTAATTGGATTAGGCCAGTCTCCAGAGGCTGGATTCACAGTATAAAAGTGATCCAGCTACAGTGCACACTTTGTTTGCTCTGAGTGATGAATTTGGTGCATTTGACTGCTACAGTGAGTGTTTGGTGACTGAGGGAGTTAGGTGAGGAGTTAGTAAGGTGCTCCTTTAATTTCATTGCAGCAAAGAGCGAGAACGGAACCAGGAGTTTATAGAGTGTGCAGCTGACTGGGAGCAGTGTCAGAGGCCGGAAGTCCAGTCGATCCACAGGGCAGCTATATTCTGTAAGGCAAGAAGGGTTGGAGGCTAGGGCAGTTACATGCTCATCCTGTAGGATGTGGGTGGTGAGGGATACCACCGGTGTCCGCGCTGACTGTACCTGAGGGAAGTGCACCCAACTCCAGCTCTTCAGAGACCGTGTTAGGGAACTGGAGCTGGAGCTGGATGAACTTCGGATCATCCGCGAGGCAGAGGGGGTTATAGAGAATAGTTACAGGGAGGTAAGCACACCCAAGGTACAGGACAAGAGTAGCTGGATTACAGTCAGGGGAAATAAAACAAACAGGCAGACAGTGCAGGGATCCCTCGTGGCCGTTCCTCTTCAAAACAAGTATACCGTTTTGGATGCTGTTGGGGGGGGGGGGGATGACCTACCGGGGGAAGGCCTTAGCGGCCAGCTCTCTGGCACTGAGTCTGGGTCTGGGGCTCAGAAAGGAAGGGGGAGAAGAGAAAAGCAATCGTAATAGGAGATTCAATGGTTAAGGGAATAGATAGTAGATTCTGTGGTCGCGAGAGAGACTCCCAGAAGGTATGTTGCCTTCCGGGTGCCTGTGCCAGGGATGTCTCGTATCGTGTCTTCAGGATCCTTAAGGCGGAGAGTGAGCAGCCAGAGGTCGTGGTGCACATTGCTATCAACGAGGTAGGTAGGAAAAAGGGTGTGGAGGTAATAAACGGAGTTAGGCTGGAAGTTAAAAGCCAGAACAGACAGAGTTGTCATCTCTGGTTTGTTGCCGGTGCCACGTGATAGCGAGGCTAGGAATAGGGAGAGAGTGCAGTTAAACACGTGGCTGCAGGAATGGTGTCGGAGGGAGGGCTTCAGGTATTTGGATAATTGGAGTGCATTCTGGGGGAGGTGGGACCTGTACAAGCAGGAAGGGTTGCATCTGAACCAGAGGGGCAGCAATATCCTTGGAGGGAGGTTTTCTAGTATTCTTCGGGAGGGTATAAACTAATTTGGCAGGGGAATGGGAACCGGATTTGTAGTCCAGCAACTAAGGTAGCCGATATTCAGGACGCCAACGCGTGTAATGAGGCAGTGGGGAATGGAACACTGACAAAGGAGAGTACTTGCAGGCACGGAGGTGGGTTGAAGTGTGTATACCTCAACGCAAGAAGCATCAGGAATAAGGTGGGTGAACTTAAGGCATGGATCGTTACTTGGGACTACGATGTGGTGGTCATCACAGGAACTTGGATAGAAGAGGGGCAGAAATGGTTGTTGGAGGTCCCTGGTTATAGATGTTTCAATACGATTAGGTAGGGTGGTAAATGAGGTGGGGGGTGGCATTGCTAATTAGAGATAGTATAACAGCTGCAGACAGGCAGTTTGAGGAGGATCTGTCTACTGAGGTAGTATGGGTTGAAGTCAGAAATAGGAAAGGAGCGGTCACCTTGTTGGGAGTTTTCTGTGGGCCCAAATATTAGCAGAGATGTGGAGGAACAGATTGGGAAACAGATTTTGGAAAGGTACAGAAATCACAGGGTAGTAGTCATGGGTGACTTCAACTTCCCAAACATTGAGTGGAAACTCTTTACAAAGAACAAAGAACAAATAAAATTACAGCACAGGAACAGGCCCTGCGGCCCTCCCAGCCTGCGCCGATCCAGAGCCTTCATCAAAACCTGTCGCCTATTTTCCAAGGATCTACTTCCCTCTGTTCCCCGCCCGTTCATATATCTGTCTAGATGCATCTTAAATGACGCTATCGTGCCCGCCTCTACCAGCTCCGCTGGCAAAGCGTTCCAGGCACCCACCACCCTCTGCGTAAAATACTTTCCACGCACACCTCCCTTAAACTTTCCCCCTCTCACCTTGAAATCGTGACCCCTTGTAATTGACACCCCCACTCTTGGAAAAAGCTTGTTGCTATCCACCCTGTATATACCTCTCATAATTGTGTAGACCTCAATCAGGTCCCCCTTCAACCTCCGTCTTTCCAACGAAAACAATCCTAATCTACTCAGCCTTTCTTCATAGCTAGCACCCTCCATACCAGGCAACATCCTGGTGAACCTCCTCTGCACCCTCTCTAAATCATCCACATCCTTCTGGTAATGTGGCGACCAGAACTGCACGCAGTATTCCAACTGTGGCCTAACCAAAGTTCTAGACAACTGTAACATGACCTGCCGACTCTTGTACTCAATACCCCGTCCGATGAAGGCAAGCATGCTGTATGCTTTTTTGACCACTCTATCGACCTGCGTTGCCACCTTCAGGGTACAATGGACCTGAACTCCCAGATTTGTCACTTCATCAATTTTCCCCAGGACTCTTCCATTGACCGTAAAGTCCACTCTTGAATTAGATCTTCCAAAATGCATCACCTCGCATTTGCCTGGATTGAACTCCATCTGCCATTTCTCTGCCCAACTCTCCAATCTATTTATATTATCCTGTATTCTCTGACAGTCCTCCACGGTATCTGCAACTCCACCAATCTTAATATCATCTGCAAACTTGCTAATCAAACCACCTGTTCCTTCGTCCAGGTCATTTATATATATCACAAACAACAGTGCTCCGAGCACGGATCCCTGTGGAACACCACTAGTCACCTTTCTCCGTTTTGAGACACTCCCTTCCACCACTACTCTCTGTCTCCTGTTGCCCAGCCAGTTCATTATCCATCTAGCCAGTACACCCTGAACCCCATACGACTTCACTTTTTCCATCAACCTGCCATGGGAAACTTTATCAAACGCCTTCCCTCGTCAATTAACGTTGTCACTTCCTCAAAGAATTCTATTAGGTTTGTAAGTTATGACCTTCCCTGCACAAATCCATGCTGCCTATCACTAATAAGTCTATTTTCTTCCAAATGTGAATAGATCCTATCACGCAGTATCTTCTCCAACAGTTTGCCTACCACTGACGTCAAGCTCACAAGTCTATAATTCCCACGATTATCTCTGCTACCCTGCTTAAACAAAAGGACAACATTAGCAATTCTCCAGTCCTCCGGGACCTCACCAGTGCTCAAGAATGCTGCAAAGATATCTGTTAAGGCCCCAGCTATTTCTTCCCTCGCTTCCCTCAGTAACCTGGGATAGATCCCATCCGGACCTGGGGACTTGTCCACCTTAATGCCTTTTAGAATACCCAAACTTCCCCCTTCCTTATGCCGACTTGACCTTGAGTATTTAAACATCCATCCTTAGCCTCAACATCCGTCATGTCTCTCTCCTTGGTGAATACCGATGCAAAGTACTCAATAAGAATCTCACCCATTTCCTCTGACTCCACGCATAAATTCCTTCTTTTGTCTTTGAGTGGGCCAATCCTTTCTCTAGTTACCCTTTTGCTCCTTTCTACGAATAGCATGCTTTGGGATATTCCTTAACCCTGTTAGCCAAAGATATGTCATGACCCCTTTTAGAACTCTTTATTGCGCGTTTGAGATGTGTCCTACTTTCCCGATATTCCTCCAAAGCTTCATCAGATTTAAGTCGCCTCGATCTTATGTATGCTTCCTTTTTCATTTTAGCAAGTCTCACAATTCCACCCGTCATCCATGGTTCCCTAATCTTGCCATTTCTATCCCTGAATTTCACAGGGACATGTCTGTCCTGCACTCGAATCAACCTTTCCTTAAAAGACTCCCACATTTCAAATGTGGATTTACCCTTAAAGAGCTTCTCCTAATCCCCATTCCGTAGTTCCTTCCGAATTTTGTTATACTTGGCCTTTCCCCTATTTAGCACTCTTTCTTGAGGACCACTCTCGTCTTTGTCCATGAGTAATCAAATAGTTTGGATGGGGTGGTGTTTGTGCGGTGTGTCCAGGAAGCTTTTCCAACACAGTATGTAGATTGTCCGACCAGTGGGGAGGCCATATTGGATTTGGTACTTGGTAATGAATCAAGGCAAGTGATAGATTTGTTAGTGGGGGAGCATTTTGGAGATAGTGACCACTATTCTGTGACTTTCACTTTAGTAATGGAGAGGAATAGGTGCGTGCAACAGGGCAAGGTTTACAATTGGGGGAAGGGTAAATACGATGTTGTCAGGCAAGCATTGAAGTGCATAAGTTGGGAACATAGGCTGTCAGGGGAGGACACAAGTGAAATGTGAAACTTGTTCAAGAAACAGGTACTACGTGTCCTTGATAGGTATGTCCCTGTCAGGCAGGGAAGAGATGGTCGAGTGAGGGAACCATGGTTGACAAGAGAGGTTGAATGTCTTGTTAAGAGGAAAAAGGAGACTTATGTAAGGCTGAGGAAACAAGTTTCAGTCAGGGCGCTGGAGGGATACAAGATAACCAGGAGGGAACTGAAGAAAGGGATTCGGAGAGCTAAGAGAGGGCATGAAAAATCTTTGGCGGGTAGGATCCAGGAAAATCCCAAGGCCTTTTACACATATGTGAGAAATATGAGAATGACTAGAGCGAGGGTAGGCCCGATCAAGGACAGTAGCGGGAGATTGTGTATTGAGTCTGAAGAGATAGGAGAGGTCTTGAACGAGTACTTTTCTTCAGTATTTACAAATGAGAGGGGCCATATTGTTGGAGAGGATAGTGTGAAACAGTAAGCTCGAGGAAATACTTGTTAGGAAGGAAGATGTGGTGGGCATTTTGTAAAAGTTGAGGATAGACAAGTCCTCCGGGTCTGACGCAATATATACAAGAATTCTATGTTAAGCAAGAGATGAAATTGCAGAGCCGTCGGCAATGATATTTTCGTCCTTACTGTCAGCAGGGGTGGTACCAGGGGATTGGGGAGTGGCGAATGTCGTTCCCCTGTTCAAAGAAGAGAACAGGGATAACCCTGGAAATTACAGTCCAGTTAGTCTTACTTCGGTGGTAGGCAAAGTAATGGAAAGGGCACTGAGGGATAGGATTTCTGAGTATCTGGAAAGACACTGCTTGATTAGGGATAGTCAGCACGGATTTGTGAGAGGTAGGTCTTGCCTAACAAGTCTTATTGAATTCTTTGAGGAGGTGACCAAGCATGTGGATGAAGGTAAAGAAGTGGATGTAGTGTACATGGATTTTACTAAGGCATTTGATAAGGATCCCCATGGTAGGCATATGCAGAAAGTAAGGAGGCATGGGATAGTGGGAAATTTGGCCTGTTGGATAACGAACTGGCTAACCGATAGAAGTCAGAGAGTGGTGATGGATAGCAAATATTCAGCCTGGATCCCAGTTACCAGTGGCGTACCGCAGGGATCAGTTCTGGGTCCTCTGCTGTTTGTGATTTTCATTAATGACTTGGATGAGGGAATTGAAGGGTGGGTCAGTAAATTTACAGACGATACGAAGATTGGTGGAGCTGTGGATAGTGAGGAGGGCTTTTGTCGGCTGCAAAGAGACATAGATAGGATGCAGAGCTGGGCTGAGAAGTGGCAGATGGAGTTTAATCCTGAAAAGTGTGAGGTGTCCATTTTGGAAGGACAAATATGAATGCGGAATAAAGAGTTAACGGTAGGGTTCTTGGCAATGTGGAGGAGCAGAGAGATCTTGGGGACTATGTTCATAGATGTTTGAAAGTTGCCACTCAAGTGGATAGAGCTGTGGAGAAGGCCAATGGTGTGCTAGTGTTCATTAACAGAGGGGTTGCATTTAAGAGCCGTGTGGTGATGATGCAGCTGTACAAAACTTTGGTAAGGCCACATTTGGAGCACTCGGATACAGGACTCTGGCTGGGGTTCAAAAGGAGGAAATGCATGTCTTGTTTGAAATGAAACGACGATGAAGGTTGAATTTAAGTCGATTTGTGCACGGAGCGTAGTTTTGACGACGACGCATCAGGATGACCAGGCGGTCTAAGATGCTGCGTTCAGCTCGCAGTCGCTTTTGGAGACGTGGGTTAGAATCCCACTCCTGATATTGACTTTTCCTCCACGAGATTTAATTTCTCCAGAAAGATTTTCAACCTCAGGAATTTCATTGGAAAAGCGTTGGCCTGAGGTCATGAGATTCCTGCTTAAATACGCACAGCAAGACCCCACAGGCAAAAGCCCAGTTAATGACTCGATAACCTGCTTCAGTGACTCTGGTTGAGGAATTCATATTGATCTCAGCACCCCGGGTAAAATTCGTCTTCTCAACTTATAAATAGTGTGGCTGGTTGGATTGTTCACATGCGTCCGAGAGGGGAAGTTGGGAACTCGGTTTCTATTGTGATTTATTGCTCGATAAGCTTTATTTTCTTATTGCCCCACTGTGAGGTATTACTGAATATCGTTATATATCAATATTGCCCCTCCATGGGGTACTACTGGATAACGTTTCCCGTGCAGCTTTGACAAATTGTCACGTGGACTAGAAACGTTCGCTCTTTTCTCTCCCTGCAGATGCTTTCAGACCTGCTGAGATTAAAACATTTTCTCCGTGGTTCCCTCTGCGTGAGCTTTACAATGTTGCAATGTGTCATGCTGGACGCTTTGTTTCAGGAGGCAGTCACACCCGGTAGAATAAGTACTGTTAATTCGGACAGTGGTCAGGGACAGAGTGGTGTGACTGCAAGGGAGGCATGTAGGAGGATCCTGAGTTTAGGAGTTGAGGAGCCTCTGCCCTTGACCTTGTCCAACAGGCAGGAGGTACTTACTCCCTGTGTGGATGAGGAAGAGGGCTGTAGGGAGGATGCGTTGACTGACCACTGCACCGTGGTACAGGAAGCCATTCAAGAGGGGCGAGCAAAAAGACAAGTGGTAGTTGTAGGGGATTCTATAATTAGGGGGATTGATGTCATCCTTTGTAAGCCAGATCGAGAGTCCCACATGGTATGTTGCCTGCCCGATGCCAGGGTGAGGGACATCTCTGATCGGCTTGAAATGATTTTGGAGAGGGAGGGGGAGGATCCAGTTGTTGTGGTCCACGTGGGGACTAACAACATAGGTAAGACTAGGAAAGAGCACCTGTTTGGGGATTATCAAACACTAGGGACTAAATTAAAGAACAGGTCTTCCAGGGTTATAAACTCTGGATTACTACCCGAGCCACGTGCCAATTGACATAGGGTTGAGAAAATTAGAAAAGTTTCCCGCACTAAAGGAGTGGTGCGGTAAAGAGGGATTCCATTTCATGGGCCATTGGCATCAGTAATAGGGCAGGAGGGACCTGTACCGTTGGGACGGACTTCACCTGAACCATTCTAGGACCAGTGTTCTAGCGAATAGGATAAATAGGTTGGTCACAAGGACTTTCAACTAGCAAGTTGGGGGGGGGGAGGGAAATGTAAAGCTATGGACAGTATGATGGTTAATGGAGATTAAGGCAGCAGGTTACGTGACAGGTTATTATGTAGAGATATGGGTTCAAAGACAAGGAAAATTAGGAGAAATGGTAAGAGGAAAAATAAATTGCGAAAAGTTACTGATCAAGGTGTTAGGATTCATAAAAAGGACGTAAGAAACAGCATAAGTGTACTTTACCTGAATGCTCGTAGTATACGAAATAAGGTAAATGAGTTGATGGCGCCAATCATCGTGAATGACTATGATTTAGTGGCCATTCCTGAAACATGGTTAAAAGATGGTGACGACTGGGAGTTAAATATTCAAGGGATTCAGACTATACGAAAGGATAGAATGGACGGTAAGGGCGGTGGTGTAGCGTTGTTGTTTAAGGATGGCGTCCGGGCAATAGTAAGGGATGATATTGGTGCTATGGAGGACAAGGTTGAATCAATTTGGGTGGAAATCAGGAATAGTAAGGCGAAAAGGGCACTGATAGGAGTAGTCTATAGGCCACCAAATAGTAACAGGATGGTAGGGAAGGCAATAAGCAAAGAAATAACAGATGCATGTAGAAATGGTACAGCGGTTATCATGGGAGATTTTAATCTGCATATCGATTGGTTTAACCAGGTTGGTAAAGGCAGCCTTGAAGAGGAGTTTATAGAATGTGCCCGGGATAATTTCCTGGAACAGTATGTAATAGAACCTACAAGGGAACAAGCGGTCCTAGATCTGGTCCTGTGTAATGAGGCAGGATTGATTAATGATCTCATAGTTCGGGATCCTCTTGGAAGGAGCGACCAGAATATGGTGGAATTTAAAATACAGTTGGAGGATGAGAAGGTAAAATCAAACACTAGTGCTTTGTGCTTAAACAAAGGCGATTACAATGGGATGAGAGAAGAACTAGCTAAGGTAGACTGGGAGCAAAGACTTCATGGTGAAGCAGTTGAGGAACAGTGGAGAACCTTCCGAGCGATCTTTCTCAGTGTTTCGAAAAGGTTCATACCAACAAAAAAGAAAGACGGTAGAAAAGGGAAAAATCGACCGTGGATATCTAAGGAGGTGAGGGAGAGTATCAAATTGAAGGAAAAACATACAAAGTGTCAAAAATTAGTGGGAGACTAGAGGACTGGGAAGTCTTTAGGGGACAACAGAAAACTACTAAAAAAGGCCATAAAGAAGAGTAAGGTAGACTATGAAAGTAAACTGGCTGAGAACATAAAAGCAGATAGTAACAGCTTCTACAAATATATAAGACAAAAAAGAGTGGCTAAGGTAAATATTGGTCCTTTGGAAGATGAGAAGGGAGATTTAATAATAGGAGACGGGGGAATGGCTGAGGAGCTGAACAGGTTTTTTGGGTCAATCTTCACAGTGGAGGACACAAATAACATGCCAGTGACTGATGGAAATAAAGATATGATAGGTGAGGACCTTTGAGATGATTGTAATCACTAAGGAGGCAGTATTGGGCAAGCTAATGGGGCTAAAGGTAGACAAGTCTCCTGGCCCTGATGGGCTGCATCCCAGGGTGTTAAAAGAGATGGCTAGGGAAATTGTAAACGCACTAGTGCTAATTTACCAAAATTCACAAGGCTCTGGGGTGGTCCCAGAGGATTGGAAAGTAGCAAACGTGACACCACTGGTTAAAAAAGGAGGTCGGCGGGAAGCGGGTAATTATAGGCCGGTAAGCTTAACTTCGGTTGTAGGGAAAATGCTGGAATCTATCATTAAGGATGAAATAGCGGGGCACCTGGAGGGAAATTGTCCCATTGGGCAGACGCAGCATGGGTTCGCAAAGGATAGTTCGTGTCTGACTAATTTGGTAGAATTGTTTGAGGACGTTACCAGTGCAGTAGATAACGGGGAGCCAATGGATGTGGTATATCTGGATTTCCAGAAAGCTTTTGACAAGGTGCCGCACAAAAGGTTGCTGCATAAACTAAATATGCATGGCTTTGAGGGTAAAGTGGTAGCATGGGTAGAGGATTGGTTAACTAACAGAAAGCAGAGAGTGGGGATCAAAGGGGTGTTTCTCTGGTTGGCAACCTGTAACTAGTGGGGTCCCTCAAGGATCAGCGTTGGGCCCGCAGTTGTTCACAATTTACATAGACGATTTGGAGTTGGGGACCAAGTGCAATGTGTCAAAATCTGCAGACGACACTAAGATGAGTGGTAAAGCAAAAAGTGCAGAGGATACCGGAAGTCTGTAGAAGGATTTGGATACGTTAGGTGAATGGGCTAGGGTCTGGCAGATGGAGTTCAATGTTGCCAAGTCTGAGGCTATCCATTTTGGGAGGAATAACAGCAGAATGGATTATTATTTAAACGGTAAGATGTTAAAACATGCTGCTGTGCAGAGGGACCTGGGTGTGCTGGTGCACGAGTCGCAAAAAGTTGGTGTGCAGGTGCAACAGGTGATTAAGAAGGCTAATCGAGTTTTGTCTTTCATTGCTAGAGGGATGGAGTTCAAGACTAGCGAGTTTATGCTGCAATTGTATAGGGTGTTGGTGAGGCCGCATCTGGAGTATTGTGTTCAGTTTTGGTCTCCTTACCTGAGAAAGGACATATTGGCACTGGAGGGAGTGCAGAGGAGATTCACTAGGTTGATCCCAGAGTTGAGGGGATTAGATTATGACGCGAGGTTGAGTAGACTGGGACTGTACTCACTGGAGTTTAGAAGGATGCGGGGGGGGGGATCTTATTGAGACATATAGAATTATGAAGGGAATAGATAGGATAGATGCGGGCAGGTTGTTTCCACTGGTCGGGGAAAGCAGAATCAGGGGGCATAGCCTCAAAATAAGGGGAGGTAGATTTAGGACGGAGTGTAGGAGGAACTTCTTCACCCAAAGGGTTGTGAATCTCTGGAATTCCTTGCCCAGTGAAGCAGTTGAGGCTCCTTCTTTAAACGTTTTTAAGAAAAAGATTAATGCCTTTCTAAAGAATAAAGGGATTCGGGGATATGGTGAACGGGCCGGAGAGTGGAGCTGAGTCCACAAAGATCAGCCATGATCTCATTAAATGGCGGAGCCGGCTCGAGGGTCCAGATGGCCTACTCCTGTTCCAAGTTCTTATGTTCTTATGTCTTCTTCATTCATGGGACTAATGTCGGGATGAGACTGCAAGAAACATTCTGATAGGTATTTGCTTCAAAGCAAACAGGAACGTGTGTTATGTTTACTTTTGGTGTGAGGGAGAATGTAAATAGCAGAGAACAGCCTCGAATCCTCGACCTCAGGCTAATAACCCAGCACGCTTCCGCTGCGGCACTCTGCTCCTTAAACCAGGAGACACAACATTACTGCCCTGCGGTAGCCACACAACTATTCACTTCCTCATTTATTCTTTCAACAAGAACACACTTTTGAGCACATTGATTCTGGTCAGCGTATTTCAGTTAATTTACCTTCGTGCTCAGTGGTTGTTCTGTGTAGGTGATGTGATTTCTTCTGTGACGTTGTTCTGATGGGAAAGTGGGAGTGACTGGAATCACCTTCATAGAATGAAGTTCGGGAAGAAAGTTTCACCTCTTTGGGAACGTTGTTCACGTTGTTACTGATTTCTTCAAACTTTGCCTCAAGACCGACGCCGAAGAGCGTCAACCACGAGCAGAGTGGCGCAGCGGAAGCGTGCTGGGCCCATAACCCAGAGGTCGATGGATCGAAACCATCCTCTGCTATTTATATTCTCACTCACACCAAACGGAAACAAGTTGCTATTGGTCAGCAGCACTTCTGCGAATTTCTTTATTGGTATCAAAGTTTTGCTTTCAGTCTGATCCGGCCTTGGACACCTGTTCTTCAGCTACCCACACTGCAGTCGATGTGACTAAGTTGACTTCTCCCAGAACACTCTTCTGACACATCTACTGGGTGACCGTTCACCTATTTGGACACTGGAGGGGTTGTTCGGCTCCATGTCTCTGAAACCAGCACAGGGAGCAGCTGTGGAGAGAGATTGCAGTCGCCAGAATGCAACTCTCCAATTGGATACTTCACGTCTCTCAGACCTTAGACATTCAATACCGTCGTGCGAGGAACAGGTTGAGCGGGAATTTGGTCCTTGTTGATTGGAGCAAACTGATGAATGCAGCAATGAGAAGCTCCTTAACCCCCAGCAGTTTGGACAACGATGGCACTCAGATACAGGACTGCCTGGGGTTCAAAATTAGGAAAAGCATATCTTGTTTGAAAGGAAATGACGATGAAGATAGAATTTAAGTCGATTTGTGCACGGATCTTAAATTTGACGCGAGCGCATCAGGATGGCGGAGCGGCTAAGGAGCTACGTTCAGGTCGCAGTCTCTTCTGGAGGCGTGGGTTCCACTCACACCCCTGATTTTGACTTTTCCTCCACGAGGTTACATTTTTCCAGGAAGATCCAATAGCTCCCTTTCAGTGGAAAAACATTGGTCTCAGGGCATCAGATTCCGCTTAAATACGCACAGCAAGACTCCACAGGCAAAAGCGCAGTTAATGACTCTATAACCTGCTTCAGTAAACTGGTTGAGGAATGACTATTGATCCCAGGACTCCGGGACAAATTCGTCTTCATTTCTTGTAAGTAGTCTGGCTGGTTGGATTGTTCACATCCGTCCGAGAGAGAAAATGGGAAATCTGTTTCTATTGTGATTCATTGCTCGATAAAGCTTTATTTCCTTGTTGGCCCCCTGTGAGTTATTACTGGATATCGTTGTATATCTATATTGCCCCTCTATGGGGTACTGCTCGATAACGTTTCCGTCCAGCTTTGACAAAGAGTCACCTGGACTCGAAACGTTAGCTCTTTTCACTCCCTTCAGATGTTGTCAGACCGTCTGAGACTTTAAAGAATTTTCTCTGTGGTTCCCTATGTGTGAGCTTTACAATGTTGTAATGTGCCATGCTGCCTCCTTCATTCCTGGGACTAATGTCAGGATTAGACTGCAAAAAGTTTCTGATAGGGATTTGCTGCAAAGCAAACAGGAATCTGCGTTATGTTTACTTTTGGTGTGAGGGAGAATGTAAATAGCAGAGAAATGCCTCGATTCCTCGACCTCAGGCCAATGAACCAGCACGCTTCCGCTGCGCACTCTGCTCCTTAAACCAGGAGCTACAACATTACTGTCCTGCGGTAGCCACACAACTATTCACTTCCTTATTTTTTCTTTCAACAGGAACACACTTTTGAACACACTAATACTGGTCAGCATAGTTCAGATAATTTATTTTCGTGCTGAATGGTTGTTCTGTGAAGGTGATGTGATTGATTCTGTGACGTTATTCTGATGGGAAAGTGGGGAGTGACTGGAATCACCTTCATAGAATGAAGTTCGTGACGGAAGTTTCACTCTCTGGGAACATTAATCACGCTGTTACTGATTTCTTCAAATCTTGCCTCAAGTCCGACCCCGAAGAGAGTCAACCACGAGCAGAGTGGCGCAGCGGAAGCGTGCTGGGCCCATAACCCAGAAGTCGATGGATTGAAACCATCCTCTGCTATTCGTGTTCTCACTCACAACAAACGGAAACAAGTTGCTATTGGTCAGCAGCACATCTGCGATTTTCTTTATTGGTATCAAAGTTTTGCTTTCAGTCTGATCCGGTCTTGGACACCTGTTCTTCAGCTACCCACACTGCAGTCGATGTGACTAAGTTGACTTCTCCCAGAACACTCTTCTGGCGCCTCTACTGGATGACCGTTCACCTGTTTGGACACTGGAGGGGTTGTTCGGCTCCATGTCTCTGAAACCAGCACAGGGAGCAGCTGTGGAGAGATATTGCAGTCGCCAGAATGCAACTCTCCAATTGGATACTTCACGTCTCTCAGATCTTAGACATTCAATACCGTCGTGCGAGGAACAGGTTGAGCGGGACTTTGGTACTTGTTGATTGGAGCAAACTGATGAATGCGGCAATGAGAAGCTCCTTAACCCCCAGCAGTTTGGACAAGGATGGCACTCAGATACAGGACACTGGGTGGGGTTCAAAAGTAGCGAAAGCATATCTTGTTTGAAATGAAATGACGATGAAGATAGAATTTAAGTCGATTTGTACACGGAACGTAGTTTTGACGCCAGCGCACCAGGATGGCCGAGTGGCTATGGCGCTGCGTTAAGGTCGCAGTCTTCTCTAGAGGCGTGGGTTCGAATCGCACTTTTGACATTAACTTTTCCTCCACGAAATGTTCAACCCCAGGAAGATCCAATACCTCACATTCAATGGGCAAGTGGTGGTACGGACTTTGTAGATTGGAGCAAACTGATCAATGCAGAAATGAGAGCTCCTTAACACACAGCGCGTTTGAGAACGATCGCACTCAGATACAAGAGTCTGGCTGGCGTTCAAAAATAGTAAAACCACATCGAGTTTGAAATGAAATGAAGATGAAAATTGAATTAAAATCGATTTGCCCATGGAGCATATCTTTGATCACAGCGCGTCGGGATGGCCGAGCGGTCGAAGGCGCTGCGTTAAGGTTGCAGTCTCCTCTGGAGGCGTGGGTTCGAATCTCACTTCTGACATTACCTTTTCCTCCACGAGGTTACGTGTTTCCAGCAAACCGTTCAACACCAGGAAGATCCAATACCTCCGATTCAATTGGGAAGCGGTGGCGTCAGGACATGAGATTCCTGCTCACATTCGCAAAGCAAGGCCCAACAGACAGAAGCCCAGTCCATGACTGGATGATGTGCTCAGTGAGTCTGGTTGAGGAAATAATATTGATCGCAGGACGCCGGGTAACATTTCTCTTCTCTTGTTGTAAATAGTCTGGCTGGTTGGAATGTCGAGGTGTCTCAGTTGACCTCTCCTAGAATCCTATTCTGCCGCCTTTACTGGATGAACTTCCTGCTGTTTGGACACTTAAGGGTTCTTCGGCTACTTGTCTGTGAAAGCAGCAGCAATGGAGAGTGATTCGAGTCGCCAGAATGCAACTCTCCAATTGGATCCTTCACTCCACTCATATCTTACACTCTCAATACTTCGTGTGAGGAACAGGTAGGCGGCAGTTCGGATTTTGTTGATTGGCGAAAACTGATCAATGAGGAGGTCATTAACGAACAGGGGCTTGGAGAAGCATGGCTCTCCGATACAGGATTCTGTCTAGGGTTTAAAAATAGGAAAAGAGCATCAAGTTTGCAAGGAAATGTCGGTGAGGGTAGAATTTAAATCGATTTGTGCATGGAGCATATGTTTTGCCTGGCCGAGCGGTCGAAGGCGCAGCGTTAAGGTCGCAGGCTCCTCTGGAGGCGTGGGCTCGAATCCCCCTTCTGACATTAACTTTTCCTCCACGAAATGTTCAACCCCAGGAAGATCCAATACCTCACCTTCAATGGGCAAACGGTGAGCTCAGGACATGGGATTCCTGCTTAAATTGGCACAGCATGACCCCACAGGCAGAAGCCCAGTTCATGACTGGATGATATGCACAGCGAGTCTGGTTGACAAATTAATATTGATCCCAGGACTCCGGGTAAAATTCCTCTTCTCTTGTTGTAAATAGCTTGTCTTGTTGGGTGGTCGAAGTGACTCAGTTGACCTCTCCCAGAAGCCTCATCTGCCGCCTTGACTGGATCAACTTCCTGCTGTTTGGACACTGGAGGGGTTATTCGGCTACTTGTCTGTGTAAGCAGCACCAGAAGCAGCTGTGGAGAGAGATTCCAGTCGCCAGTATACAACTGTCTAGTTGGATCCTTCACGCCGCTCGGATCATAGACTCTCTATACCTTTGTGTGAGGAACAGTAAGGCGGCAGTTCGGACTTTCTTGATTAGAGAAAACTGTTCAATGCAGCAATGAGAATCTTCTTAAACACCACCGGCTTGGAGAAGGATGGCACTCAGACACAAGACTCTGCTGGGGTTCAAAAATAGTAAAATCACATCAAGCTTGGAATGTAAAGACAATGAAGATAGAATTTAAATAGATTTGTGCACGGAGCATATATTTTGTCGCAACGTGGCAGGGTGGCCGAGCGGTCGCAGGCGCTGCGCTAAGGTCTCAGTCTTTTCTGGAGGCGTGGGTTCGAATCCCACTTCAGACATTAACTTTTCCTCCACGCAATGTTCAACCCCAGGAAGATCCAATACCTCACATTCAATGGGCAAGCGGTGGCCTCAGGACATGAGATTCCTGCTTGAATTCGTACAGCATGACCCGAAAGGCAGAAGCCCAGTTCATGACAGTAGTAGTTTAAATCCTGCCGGTGGCCAGGGACAGCAGGGTGCGACTGCAAGTCAGGCAGGTAACGGGAAGCAGCAGTCAGGAACTCAGGAGCCTCAGCACTTGACCCTGTCCAACAGGTATGAGGCACTTGCTCCCTGTGTGGATGGCGAACAGGGTTGCAGGAAGGATGAGTCAGCTGACCAAGGCACCATGGTTCAGCAGGCCATTCAAGGGGAGGGAGTAAATAGGCAAGTTGTAGTTGTAGGGGATTCTATTATCAGGGGGATAGATAGTATCCTTTGTGAGCAGAATAAAGAGTCCCGCATGATATGTTGCCTGCCCGGTGCTAGGGTGCGGGACATCTCTGACCGCCTTGAAAGGATACGGGTGAGGGAGGGGGCGGACCCAGTTGTTGTGGTCCATGTCGATACCAACAACATAGGCAAGTCGAGAAAAGAGGACCTGTTTAGAGATTATAAAGAGCTAGGATTCAAATTTAAAAACAGGTCGTCAAGGGTCATAATCTCCGGATTACTGCCCGAGCCACGTGCAAATTGGCATAGGGAGGCAAGAATAAGGGAAGATAAGACGTGACTGAAAGAGTGGTGTGGGAAAGAGGGGTTCCTTTTCATGGGACACTGGCATCAGTTTTAGGACAGGGGGGGACCTATACTGTTGGGATGGTCTCCACCTGAACCGAGCTGGGACCTGTGTTCTGGCGAAAAACGTAAATAGGGTGGTCAGTCGGACTTTAAACTAGAGAATGGGGGGGGAGTCAGGGAACCATGAGGTCAAGTAATCAGTGGGAAGCGTAGCTGCTTAGGAATACAAAAACGCACGAAAAGACAGAACTCAGGAGAGGTTACGATAGTCCCCGTCCCACAAAATATGACACAGTGTATGGAAAGGCTCAGTAAACCAAGGTCCACCATTCTAAGAAAACAAAAAGGGACGGTCAATAGAGAATTAAAGGTGCTATATTTAAATGCGCGCAGTGTACGGAACAAGGTAGATGAGCTTGTGGCCCAGATTGTGACTGGCAGGTATGATGTGGTAGGCATCACAGAGACGTGGTTGCAGGGGGTTCAGGACTGGCATTTAAACCTCCAGGGATTCACAACCTATCGAAGAGACAGAGAGGTGGGCAGAGGGGGCGGGGCTGACTTGTTAATTAGGAATGAAATTAAATCGATAGCACTAAACGACATAGGGTCAGATGATGTGGAGTCTGCGTGGGTAGAGTTGAGGAACCACAAAGGCAAAGAAAAACCATAATGGGTGTTATGTACTGGCCTCCGAACAGTGGTCAGGACCAGGGTCACAAAATGCCCCACGAAATAGAAAGTGCGTGTCAGAAAGGCAAGGTCACAGTGATCATGGGGGACTTTAATATGCAGGTGGACAGGGTAGATAATGCTGCCAGTGGACCCAAGGAAAGGGAATTCATTGAATGTTTACAGGAGGGGTCTTTTTAGAACAGCTTGTGATGGAGCCCACGAGGGGACAGACCATTCTGGACTTAGTTATATGTAATGAGCCAGAATTGATTAAAGATCTTAAAGTAAGGGAACACTTAGGAGGCAGTGATCATAACATGGTAGAATTCAATCTCCAATTTGAAAGAAAGAAGATAGAATCAGATGTAAAGGTGTTACAGTTAAATAAAGGTAACTACAGGGGCATGAGGGAGGAACTGACGAAAATCGACTGGGAGCAGAGCCTAGTGGGAAAGACAGTAGAACAGCAATGGCAGGAGTTTCTGGGAGTAATTGAGGACACAGTACAGATGTTCGTCCCAAAGAAAAGAAAGGTTATCAGAGGGGGGAGTAGGCAGCCATGGCTGACAAAGGAAGTTAGGGAATGCATCAAAGCAACAGAGAAAGCCTATAATGTGGCAAAGAGTAGTGGGAAGTCAGAAGATTCGGAAGGCTACAAAAACAAACAGGATAACAAAGAGAGAAATAAGGAAAGAGAGGATCAATTATGAAGGTAGGCCAGCAAGTAACGTTAGGATTGATAATAAAAGTTTCTTTAAATACATTAAAAACAAACGGGAGGCAAAAGTAGACATTGGGCCGCTCCAAAATGTCCCTGGTAATCTAGTGATGGGAGAGAAGGAAACAGCTGAGGAACTAAATAAGTACTTTGCGTCAGTCTTCACAGTAGAAGACATGAGTAATATCCCAACAATTCAGGAGAGTCAGGGGGCAGAGTTGAATATGGTATCCATCACAAAGGAGAAAGTGCTAGAGAAACAAAGAGGTCTAAAAATTGATAAATCTCCGGGCCCAGATGGGATACATCCTCGAGTTCTAAAGGAGATATCTGAAGAAATAGTGGAGGCGTTAGTTATGATCTTTCAAAAGTCACTGGAGTCAGGGAAAGTCCCAGAGGATTGGAAAATCGCTGTTGTAACCCCCCTGTTCAAGAAGGGAACAAGGAAAAAGATGGAAAATTATAGGCCAATTAGTCTATCCTCGGTTGTTGGCAAGATTCTAGAATCCATTGTTAAGGATGAGATTTCTAAATTCTTGTCAGTACGGGGTCGGATCAGGACAAGTCAGCATGGATTTAGTAAGGGGAGGTCGTGCCTGACAAACCTGTTAGAGTTCTTTGAAGAGATAACACATAGGTTAGACCAAGGAGAGCCAATGGATGTTATCTATCTTGACTTCCAAAAGGCCTTTGATAAGGTGCCTCACGGGAGACTGCTGAGTAAAATAAGGGCCCATGGTATTCGAGGCAAGGTACTAACATGGATTGACGATTGGCTGTCAGGCAGAAGGCAGAGAGTTGGGATAAAATGCTCTTTTTCGGAATGGCAACCGGTGATGAGTGGTGTCCCGCAGGGTTCAGTGTTGGGGCCACAGCTGTTCTCATTATATATTAACGATCTAGATGACGGGACTGGGGACATTCTGGCTAAGTTTGCCGATGATACAAAGATAGGTGGAGGGGCAGGTAGTATGGAGGAGGTGGGGAGGCTGCAGTAAGATTTAGACAGTTTAGGAAAGTGGTCCAAGAAATGGCTGATGAAATTCAACGTGGGCAAGTGCGAGGTCTTGCACTTTGGAAAAAAGAATAGAGGCATGGACTATTTTCTAAACGGTGACAAAATTCATAATGCTGAAGAGCAAAGGGACTTGGGAGTCCTAGTCCAGGATTCTCTCAAGGTAAACCTGCAGGTTGAGTCCGTAATTAAGAAAGCAAATGCAATGTTGTCATTTATCTCAAGAGGCTTGGAATATAAAAGCAGGGATGTACTTCTGAAGCTTTATAAAGCGTTAGTTAGGCCCCATTTAGAAGACTGTGAGAAATGTTGGGCCCCACACCTCAGGAAGGACATACTGGCACTGGAGCGGGTCCAGCGGAGATTCACACGGATGATCCCAGGAATGGTAGGCCAAACATACGATGAACGTCTGAGGATCCTGGGATTATATTCATTGGAGTTTAGGAGGTTGAGGGGATATCTAATAGAAACTTAAAAGATAATTAATGGCTTAGATAGGGTGGACGTAGGGAAGTTGTTTCCATGAGCAGGGGAGACTAGGAGCCGGGGGCACAGCCTTAGAATAAAAGGGAATCACTTTAGAACAGAGATGAGGAGAAATTTCTTCAGCCAAAGAGTAGTGGGTTTGTGGAATTCATTGCCACAGAGGGCGGTGGAGGCCGGGACGTTGAGTGTCTTTAAGACAGAAGTTGATAAATTCTTGATTTCTCGAGGAATTAAGGGCTTGTATTGAGAGCGGGTAAATGGAGTTGAAATCAGCCATGATTGAATGGTGGAGTGGGCTCGATGGGCCGAATGGCCTTGCTTCCGCTCCTATGTCTTATGACTGGATGATATGCTCAGTGAGTCTGGTAGACAAATTAATATTGATCCCAGGACTCCGGGTAAAATTCCTCTTCTCTTGGTGTAAATAGCTTGTCTTGTTGGATTGTCGAAATGACTCAGTTGACCTCTCCCAGAATCCTCTTCTACCGCCTTTACTGGATCAACTTCCTCCTGTTTGGACACTGGAGGGGTTATTCGGCTACTTGCCTGTGTAAGCAGCACCAGAAACAGCTGTGGAGAGAGATTCCAGTCGCCAGTATGCAACTGTCTAGTTGGATCCTTCACGCCGGTCAGATCTTAGACTCTCTATACCTTCGTGTGAGGAACAGTAAGGCGGCTGTTCGGACTTTGTTGATTAGAGAAAACTGATAAAGAAGCAATGAGAATCTCCTTAACCCCCAGCGGCTTGGAGAAGGAAGGCTCTCAGATACAGGACACTGGCTGGGGTTCAGAAATAGTAAAATCACATCAAGTTTGGAACGAAATGTCAATGAAGATAGAATTTAAATAGATTTGTGCACGGGGCATATATTTTGTCGCAACGCGTCAGGATGTCCGATCGGTCAAAGGCGCTGAGTTAAGGTCGCAGTCTCCTCTGGAGGCGTGGGTTCGAATCCCACTTCTAACATTAACTTTTCCCCCAAGTAATGTTCAACCCCAGGAAGGTCCATTACTTCGATTCCATGGGGAAGTGGTGGCCTCAGGACGTGAGATTCCTGCTTTAGTTGGCAGAACAAGACCCTACAGGCAGATGCCCAGTTCACGATAGATGATCTGGTCAGTAAGTCTGTTTGAGCAATTAATTTTGATCCCAGGGCGCCTGCCAAAATTCCTCTTCCCTTGTTGTTAATAGCCGGTCTGGTTGGATTGTCGAGGTGATTCAGTTGACTTCTCCCAGAATCCTTTTCTGCCGCCTTAACTGGATGCACTTCATCCTGTTTGAACACTGGAGTGGTTATTAGGCTATTTGTCTGTGAAATCATCACCAGAAGCAGCTGTGGAGAGAGATTCCAGTCGCCACGATGCAGCTGTTATATTGGATATATCACGCCTCACAGATCTTAGATTCTCAATACCTTCGTGTGAGGAACAGGTCGGCGGCAGTTCCGTCTTTGTTGATTGGAGCAAACAGATCAGTGCAGCAATGAGAAGCTCCTCAAACCCCAGCGGCTTGGAGAAGGATGGCACCCAGATACGGGGCTCTGGCTGGGTTACAGAAATAGGAAAAGCATATCAAGTTTGAAAAGAAATGCAAATGCAGGTGGAATTTAAATCGATTTGTGCATGGAGCATATATTTGGCCACACCTCGTCAGGATGGCCGAGCTGCCGAAGGCGCTGCGTTAAGGTCACAGTCTCCTCTGGAGGCGTGGCTTCGAGTCCCACTTCTGACATTAACTTTTCCTCCACGAGGTTACGTTTCTGCAGCAAAACGTTGAAGTTCAGGAAGATGCAATACCTCCGATTCAATGGGGAAGCGGTGGCCTCAGAACATGTGATTCATCCTTAAATTGGCACAGCAAAACCCCACAGGCAATAGCACAGTTAATGACTGGATGATCTGCTCTGTGGTTGAGGAATTAATATTGATCCCAGGACGCCGGGTCAAATTCCTCTTCTCTTGTTGTAAATAGCCTGTCTGGCTGGATTGTCGAGGTGACTCAGTTGACCTCTCCCAGAATCCTCTTGTGCCGCCTTTGCTGGATGAATGTCCTCCTGTTTGGACGCTGAAGGGGTTCTTTGCCTACTTGTCTGTGAAAGCAGCACCAGAAGCAGCTGTGGAGAGAGATTCCAGTCGCCAGGATGCAACTGTCTAATTGGAGCTTTCACGCCGCTCAGATCTTAGACTCTCAACACCTTCGCGTGAGAAACAGGTAGGCGGCAGCTCGGTCTTTGTTGATTGGAGCAAACTGATCAATGCAGCAATGAGAAGCTCGTTAAACACCAGCGGCTTGGAGAAGGACGGCACTCAGATAGAGGACTCTGGCTGGGGTTCAAAAATAGGAAAAGCACATGAAGTGTGAAAAGAAATTACGATGAATATAGAATTTAAATCGATTTGTGCACGGAGCATCTGTTTTGTCACAAAGCGTTAGGATGGCCGAGCGGTCGAAGGCGCTGCGTTAAGTTTGCAGTCTCCTCTGGAAGCGTGCGTTCGAATTCCCTTCTGACATTAACATTCCTTCCATGAGGTTATGTTCCTCAAACAAAATGTTCAACCCCAGGAAGATCCAATACCTCCGGTTCAATTGGGAAGTTGTGGCCTCAGGACATGAGATGAACTTCCTCCTGTGTGGACACAGAAGAGGTTCTTTGGCGACTTGTCTGTGAAAGCGGCACCAGAAGCAGCTGTGGAGAGAGATTCCAGTCGCCAGGATGCAACTGTCTAATTGGAGCTTTCACGCCGCTCAGATCTTAGACTCTCAATACCTTCGCGTGAGGAACAGGTAGGCGGCAGCTCGGTCTTTGTTGATTGGAGCAAACTGATAAATGCAGCAATGAAAAGCTCCTTAACCCCCCAGCGGCTTGGAGAAAGATCGCACTCAGATGCAGGTCTCTGGCTGGGGTTCAAAAATAGGAAAAGAACATCTTGTTTGAAAGGAAATTACGATGAAGATAGAATTTAAATCGATTTGTGCACGGAGCATATCTGTTGCCACAGCGCGGCAGGGTGGCCGAACGTTCGAAGGCGCTGCTTTAAGGTCCCAGTCGCAGCATTAAGATCGCAGTCTTCCCTGAGGCCTGTGTTCGACTCCCACTTCTGACATTAACTCTTCTTCCACGAGGTTACATTTCTCCAGCAAAATGTTCAACCACCAAACATCCAATACCTCCCATTCAATGGGGAACCGTTGGCCTCAGGACGTGAGATTCCTGCTTAAATTGGCACAGCAATACCCCACTGGCAAAGTCCCAGCTAGTGACCGGATAATCTGCTCAGTGACTCTGGTTGAGGAATTAATATGGATCCCAGGACTCCGGTCAAAATTCCTCTTCACTTGTTGTAAATAGTCTGGCTGGTTGGATTGTCGAGGTGACTCATTTAACCTCTCACATAATCCTCTTCTGCTGCCTTTACTGGATGAACGTCCTCCTGTTTGGACACTGCAGGGGTTCTTTGGCTACTTGTCTGTGAAAGCAGCAAGAGAAGCAGCTGTGGAGAAAGATTCCAGTCGCAAGAATGCAACAGTCTAATTGCATCCTTCACGCCGCTCAGATCTTCGACTCTCAATAATGAGGAACAGGTCGGCGGCAGTTTGGTCTTTGTTGATTGGAGCAAACAGGTCAATGCAGCGTTGAGAAGCTCCATAACCCCCAGCGGCTTGGAGATCGATGCCAGTCGGATGCAAGACTCTGGCTGTGGTTCAAAAATAGGAAAATCACATCGAGTTTAGAATGAAATGATGATTAAGAAAGATCTCAAATCGATTTGTGCACGGAGGAGGGCTTCTGCCAGAGCGTCTCAGGATGGCCGAGCGATCGTAGACACTGCATTCAGGTGGCAGTTTCGTCTGGAGGCGTGTGTTCGAATCCCACTGCTGACATTAACTTTCCGTCCACGAGGTTAAATTTCTGCAGCAAAATGTTCAACCTCAGGAAGGTCCAATAACTCAGATACAATGGGGAAGCGGTGGCCTCAGGACATGAGATTCCTGCTTCGATTCGCACAAGAAGACCGTACAGATAGAAACCCAATTCATGGCTGGATGATCTGCTCAGTGACTCTGGTTGAGGAATTAACATTGATCCCAGGACTCCGGGTAAAATTCCTCTTCTCTTGTTGTGAGTAGTTTGGTTGGTTGGATTGTCAAGGTAAACTCAGTTTTTCGAAGAGGTCACAAAGATGATTGATGCAGGTAGGGCAGTGGATGTTATCTATATGGACTTCAGTAAGGCCTTTGACAAGGTCCCTCATGGTAGACCGGCACAAAAGTTGAAGTCACATGGGATCAGGGGTGAGCTGGCAAGTTAGATCGAGAACTGGTTAGGTCATAGAAGGCAGAGTGCAGCAATGGAAGGGTGCCTTCCTAATTGGATGGCTGTGACTAGTGGTGTTCCGCAGGGATCAGTGCTGGGACCTTTGATGTTCGTAGAAAACATAAATGATTTGGAGGAAAATGTAACTGCTCTGATAAGTAAGTTTGCAGACGACACACAGATTGGTGGAATTGCGGATAGAGATGAGGACAGTCAGCGGATACCGCAGGATTTAGATCGTTTGGAGACGTGGGTGGAGAGATGGCAGATGGCGTTTAATCCGGACAAATGTGAGGTAATGCATTTTGGAAGGTCTAATGGAGGTAGGGAATATACAGTGAATGGTAGAACACTCGAGAGTATTGAAAGTCAGAGAGATCAAGGTGAACAGGTCCACAGGTCATTGAAAGGGGCAACACAGGTGGAGAAGGTAGTCAGAAAGGCATACGGCATGCTTGCCTTCATTGGCCGGGGCACTAAGTACAAGAATTGGCACGTCATGTTGCAGCTGTATAGAACCTTAGTTTGGCCACACTTTGAGTAGAGTGTTCAATTCTGGTCGCCACACTACCAGAAGGGTGTGGAGGCTTTATGAAGGGTGCAGAAGAGATTTACCAGGATGATGCCCGGTATGGAGGGCATTAGTTATGAGGAGCGGTTGAATAAACTCGGTTTGTTCTCACTGGAACGACGGAGGTTGACGGGCGAGCTGATAGTGGTCTACAAAATTATGAGGGGCATAGACACAGTGGATAGTCAGAGGCATTTGCCCAGGGTAGGGGTGTTAATTACTGGGCGGCATCGGTTTAAGGTGCGCGGGGCAATGTTTAGAGGAGATGTACGAGGCACGTTTTTTACACAGAGGGTAGTGGGTGCCTGGAACTCGCTGCCGGAGGAGGCGGTGGGACCATGGACGATAGTAACATGGAAGGGGCATTTTGACAAATACAGGAATAGGATGGGAATAGAGGGATACGGAACCAGGAAGTATAGAAGATTTTAGTTTAGACGGGTAGCATGGTCGGCACGGGCTTGGAGGGCCGAAGGGCCTGTTCCTGTGCTGTACTTTTCTTTGTTCTTTGTTCTTGTTTGAAATGAAATGACAATGACGATAGAATTTAAATCGATTCGTGCACGGAACACACCGTTTGTCACAGCGCGTACCGATGGCCGAGCGGATGAAGGTGCTGCGTTTCGGTCACAGTCTCCTCTGGAGACGTGTGTTCGAATCTCACTTCAGACATTCAACTTTCATCCGCGAGGATCCATTTCTCCAGCGAAGTGTTGAACCCGAGGATAATCCAATACCTCCGATTCAATGGCGAAGCGGTGGCCTCAGGGCGTGAGATTCTTGCTTAAATACGCACAGCAAGACCCCGCAGGCAGAAGCCAAGTTCATGACGAGATGATCTGCTCAGTGACTCTGGTTGAGGAATTAATAATGATCACAGGACTCCTGGTAAATTTTCACTTCCCTTGTTGTAAATAGTCTGGCTGCTTGGATTGGCGCAGGTGAATCCGTTGGCTTCTCCCAGAAAGTTCTTCTGCCGCCTTTACAGCATGAACTTCCTTGTGTTTGGACACTGGAGGCGTTATTCGGCTACTTGTCTGTGAAAGCAGCACCAGATGCAGCTGTGGAGAGAGTTACAGTCGCCAGAATGCAACTGTCTAATTGGATCCTTTCCGCCGCTCAGATCTTAGACTCTTAATACCTTCGTGTGAGGAACAGGTAGGCGGCAGTACGGACTTTGTTGATTGGAGCAAACTGATCAATGCAGAAATGAGAGCTCCTTATCACACAGCGCGTTGGAGAACGATCGCACTCAGATACAAGAGTCTGGCTGGCGTTCAAAAATAGTAAAACCACATCTAGTTTGAAATGAAATGAAGATGAAAATTAAATTTAAATCGATTTGCGCATGGCGCATATCTTTGGCCACAGTGCGTCAGGATGACCGAGCGGTCAAAGGCGCTGCGTTAATATCGCAGTCTCCTTTGGAGGTGTGGGTTCGAATTCCACTTCTGACATTAACTTTTCCTCCACGTGGTTACATTTCTCCAGCAAAATTTGCAACGCCAGGAAGATCCAATACCTCCCATTCAATGGGGAAGCGTTGTCCTCCGGGAATGAGATTCCTGCGTATATTCGCACAGCGAGACCCCACAGGCAGATGCCCAGTTCATGACTGGATAATCTGCTCAGTGACTCTGTTTGAGCTATTAATAAGGATCCCAGGATTCCGGGTAAATTTCTCTTCTCTTGTTGTAAATAGTCTGGCTGGTTGGATTATTGAGATGTCTCAGTCGACCTCTCGCAGAATACTTTTCTGCCGCCTTTACTGGATGAACGTCCTCCTGTTTGGACACTGAAGGGTTTTCTGGCTACGTGTTTGTGAAAGCAGCACCAGAAGAAGCTGTGGAGAGAGATTACAGTCGCAAGGATGCAACTGTATAATTGGATCCTTCACGCCGCTCAGATCTTAGACTCTCAATATCTTCATGTGAGGAACAGGTCGGCGGGAGTTCGGTCTTTGTTGATTGCAGCAAACTGATCAATGCAACGACGCGAAGCTCCTTAACCCCTAGCGGCTTGGAGAAGGACGGCACTCAGATACAGGACTCTGGCTGGTGTTCAAAAATAGGAAAAGCACAACTGATTAGAAATAAAATGACAATGAAGATAGAATTTAAAGTTCTTCAGTGAGCGATGGTGGTATAATGGTGAGCATAGCTGCCTTCCAAGCAGTTGACCTGGGTTCGATTCCCAGCCATCGCAGAAAAAGCTTATTTCGAAATTTTGGGCAGCAAGGTAGCACAGTTGTTTCACAGCTCCAGGGTTCCAGGTTCGATTCCCGGCTTGGGTCACTGTCTGTGCGGTGTCTGCACGTTCTCCCCATGTCTGCCTGAATTTCACCCCGGGTGCTCCGGTTTCCTCCCACGGCATAAAGACGAGCTGGCTCGGGGAATTGGTCATGCGTAATTGCCCTTCGTGTCCAAAAAGGTCGGAAGGATTATTGGGTTGCGGGGTGAGGGTGGTAGGATGGAATTGACGTCTTAAGTGGATCGGTGCAGACTCGATGGGCGAATGGACTCCTTCTGCACTGTATGTTCTATGTCTATTTGTGCATGAGCATAACAGTTTCTGCAGCTCGTCAGGGTGGCCGAGCGGTCGAAGGCGCGGCGTTAAGGACGCAGTCTCCTCCTCTGGAGGCGTGGGTTCGAATCCTACTTCTAACATTGCCTTTTTTTCCACGAGGTTACATTTCTCCAAAAATTGTTCAACCCCAGGAAGATCTCATACCTCCCATTCAATGGGGAAGCGGTGGCCTCGGGACGCGAGATTCGTACTTAAATTCGCACAGCAAGACCCACAGTCAGAAGCCCAGTTCATGACTGGATGATCTGCTCAGTGACTCTGGTTGAGGAATAAATACTGATGCCAGGACTCCGGGTAAATTTCCACTTCCATTGTTGTAAATAGTCTGGCTGGTTGGATTGTCGGACGTGAATCAGTTGGCTTCTTCCAGAAAGTTCTTCTGCCGCCTTTACAGCATGAACATCCTCGTGTTTGGACACTGGAGGCGTTATTCGGCTACTTCTCTGTGAAAGCAGCACCAGATGCAGCTGTGCAGAGATATTCCAGTCGCCAGGATGCAACTGTCTCATTGGATCCTTCCCGCCACTCAGATCTTAGACTCTTAATTCCTTCGTGTAAGGAACAGTTAGACGGCAGTACGGACTTTGTTGATTGGAGCAAACTGATCAATGCAGAAATGAGAGCTCCTTAACACACAGCGTGTTGGAGAACGATCGCACTCAGATGGAAGAGTCTGACTGGCGTTCAAAAATAGTAAAACCACATCTAGTTTGAAATGAAATGAAGATGAAAATTAAATTTAAATCGATTTGCGCATGGAGCATATCTTTGGCCACAGTGCGTCAGGATGGCCGAGCGGTCGAGAGCGCTGTGTTAAGATCGCACTCTCCTCTGGAGGCGTGGGTTCGAATTCCCCTTCTGACATTAACTTTTCCTCCACGTGGTTAAGTTTCTCCAGCAAAATTTGCAACGCCAGGAAGATCCAATACCTCCCATTCAATGGGTAAGCGGTGGCCTCCTGGAATGAGATTCCTGCTGATATTCGCACAGCAAGACCCCACAGGCAGAAGCTCAGTTCATAACTGGATAATCTGCTCAGTGACTCTATTTGTGGAATTAATAATGATCCCAGGATTCCGGGCAAATGTCTCGTCTCTTGTTGTAAATAGTCTGGCTGGTTGGATTGTCGAGGTGTCTCAGTCGACATCTCCCAGAAAACTCTTCTGCCGCCTTTACTGGATGAACGACCTCCTGTTTGGACACTGAAGGGTTTTCTGGCTACTTGTTTGTGAAAGCAGCACCAGAAGCAGCTGTGGAGAGAGATTCCAGTCGCAAGGATGCAACTGTATAATTGGATCCTTCCCGCCACTCAGATCTTAGACTCTTAATACCTTCGTGTCAGGAACAGTTAGACGGCAGTACGGACTTTGTTGATTGGAGCAAACTGATCAATGCAGAAATGAGAGCTCCTTAACACACAGCGCGTTGGAGAACGATCGCACTCAGATGCAAGAGTCTGGCTGGCGTTCAAAAATAGTAAAACCACATCTAGTTTGAAATGAAATGAAATGAAGATGAAAATTAAATTTAAATCGATTTGCGCATGGAGCAAATCTTCGGCCGCCATGCGTCAGGCTGGCCGAGCGGTCGTGGGCGCTGCGTTAAGGTAGCAGTCTTATCTGGAAGCGTGGTTCGAATCCCACTTCTGACATTCCCTTTTCCTCCACGTGGTTACGTTCCTCCAGCAAAATATGCAACACCAGGAAGGTCCAATACCTCCCATTCAATGAGGAAGCGGTGGCCTCCTGGAATGAGATTCCTGCTGATATTCGCACAGCAAGACCCCACAGGCAGAAGCCCAGTTCATAACTGGATAATCTGCTCAGTGACTCTGGTTGACGAATTAATACTGATCCCAGGACTCCGGGTAAGTTTCCACTTCCCTTGTTGTATATAGTCTGGCTGGTCGGATTGTCGGACGTGTATCAGTTGGCTTCTTCCAGAAAGTTCTTCTGCCGCCTTTACAGCATGAACATCCTCGTGTTTGGACACTGGAGGCGTTATTCGGCTACTTGTTTGTGAAAGCAGCACCAGAACCAGCTGTGGAGAGAGATTCCAGTCGCCAGGATGCAACTTTCTCATTGGATCCTTCCCGCCACTCAGATCTTAGACTCTTAATACGTTCGTGTAAGGAACAGTTAGACGGCAGGACGGACTTTGTTGATTGGAGCAAACTGATCAATGCAGAAATGAGAGCTCCTTAACACACAGCGTGTTGGAGAACCATCGCACTCAGATGCAAGAGTCTGGCTGGCGTTGAAAAATAGTTAACCCACATCTAGTTCGAAATGAAATGAAGATGAAAATTAAATTTAAATCGATTTGCGCATGGAGCATATCTTTTGCCGCAGTGCTTCAGGATGGCCGAGCGGTCGAAGGCGCTGCGTTAAGGTCGCAGTCTTCTCTGGAGGCGTGGTTTCGAATCCCACTTCTGACATTCCCTTTTCCTCCACGTGGTTACATTTCTCCAGCAACATTTGCAACACCAGGAAGATCCAATACTTCCCATTCAATGCGAAAGCGGTGGACTCCGGGAATGAGATTCCTGCTGATATTCGCACAGCAAGACCCCACAGGCAGAAGCCCAGTTCGCAACTGGATAATCTGCTCAGTGACACTATTTGAGGAATTAATAATGATCCCAGGATTCCGGGTAAATGTCTCGTCCCTTGTTGTAAATAGTCTGGCTGGTTGGATTATTGAGGTGTCTCAGTCGACATCTCCCCGAAAACTCTACTGCCGCCTTTACTGGATGAATGTCCTCCTGTTTGGACACTGGAGGGTTCTCTGGCTACTTGTTTGTGAAAGCAGCACCAGAAGCAGCTGTGGAGAGAGATTCCAGTCGCAAGGATGCAACTGTATAATTGGATCCTTCACGCCGCTCAGATCTTAGACTCTCAATATCTTCATGTGAGGAACAGGTCGGCGGGAGTTCGGTCTTTGTTGATTGCAGCAAACTGATCAATGCAACAATGCGAAGCTCCTTAACCCCCAGCGGCTTGGAGAAGGACGGCACTTAGATACAGGACTCTGGCTGGTGTTCAAAAATAGGAAAAGCACAACTGATTAGAAATGAAAAGTCAATGAAGATAGAATTTAAAGTTCTTCAGTGAGCGATGGTGGTATAATGGTGAGCATAGCTGCCTTCCAAGCATTTCATCTAGGTTCGATGCCCGGCCATCACAGAAAAAATTTATTTCGAAATTTTGGGGAGCAAGGTAGCGCCGTGGTTAGCACAGTTGTTTCACAGCTCCAGGGTTCCAGGTTCGATTCCCGGCTTGGGTCACTGTCTGTGCGGAGTCTGCACGTTCTCCCCATGTCTGCGTGAATTTCACCCCGGGTGCTCCGGTTTCCTCCCACAGCATAAAGACGCTCTGGCTAGGGGAATTGGTCATGCGTAATTGCCTTTAGTGTCCAAAAAAGTAGGAAGGATTATTGGGTTGCGGGGTGAGTGTGATAGGATGGAATTGACGTCTTAAGTGGGTCGGTGCAGACTCGATGGGCCGAATGGACTCCTTCTGCTCTGTATGTTCTCTGTCTATGTCTATTTGTGCACGTAGCATAACGTTGTCGCCAGCTCGTCAGGCTGGCCGAGCGGTCGAAGGCGCTGCGTTAATGTTGCAGTCTCCTCTGGAGGCGTGGGTTCGAATCCTACTTCGGACATTGCCTTTTTTTCCACGAGGTTACATTTCTCCAACAAATGTTCAACCCCAGGAAGATCTAATACCTCCCATTCAATGGGGAAGCGGTGGCCTCGGGACGTGAGATTCGCACTTAAATTCGCACAGCAAGACCCCACAGTCAGAAGCCCAGTTCATGACGGGATGATCTGCTCAGTGACTCTGGTTGAGGAATTAATATTGATCCCAGGACTCCGAGTAAATTTCCACTTCCCTTGTTGTAAATAGTCTGGCTGGTTGGATTGTCGGACGTGAATCAGTTGGCTTCTTCCAGAAAGTTCTTCTGCCGCCTTTACAGCATGAGCGACCTCCTGTTTTGACACTGAAGGGTTCTCTGGCTACTTGTTTGTGAAAGCAGCACCAGAATCAGCTGTGGAGAGAGTTTCCAGTCGCAAGGATGCAACTGTACAATTGGATCCTTCACGCCGCTCAGATCTTAGACTCTCAATACCGTCGTGTGAGGAACAGGTCGGCGGGAGTTCGGTCTTTGTTGATTGCAGCAAACTGATCAATGCATCAATGCGAAGCTCCTTAGCCCCCAGCGGCTTGGAGAAGGACGGTACTCAGATTCAGGATTATGGCTGGTGTTCCAAAATAGGAAAAGCACAACTGATTAGAAATAAAATGCGAATGAAGATATAATTTAAAGCGGGTCTGTGAGCGATGGTGGTACAGTGGTGAGCATAGTTGCCTTCCAAGCAGTTGACCCGTGTTCGATTCTCGGCCATCGCAGAAGAAATTTATTTCGAAATTTTGGACAGCAAGGTCGAATCGTGGTTAGCACAGTTGCTTCACAGCACCAGGGTTCCAGTTTCGATTCCCGGCTTCGGTCACTGTCTGTGCGGAGTCTGCATGTTCTCCCTGTGTCTGCGTGAATTTCACCCCGGGTGCTCTGGTTTTCTCCTCCAGCCCAAAGACGTGCAGGCTAGTTGAATTGGCCATGCAAAATTGCCCTTCGTGTCCACAAAAGTAGGAAGGATTATCCGGTTGCGGGGTGAGGGTGATAGGGTGGAATTGAGGGCTTAAGTGGGTCGGTGCAGACTCGATAGGCCGAATGGCCTCCTACAGCACTGTATGTTCTATGTCTATGTCTATTTGTGCACGGAGCATAACATTTCCCCCAGCTCGTCAGGATGGCCAAACTGTCTTGCTGGAGGCGAGGGTTCGAATGCCCCTCTGACATTAACTTTTCTTCCACGTGCTTACATTTCTCCAGCAAAATGTTCAGGCCCAGGGAGATCCAATACCTCCGATTCAAAGGGGAAGCGGTGGCCTCGGGGCGTGAGATTCGTGCTTAAATTCGCACAGCAAGTTCCCACAGGCAGAAGCCCAGTTCATGACGGCATGATCTGCTCAGTAACTCTGGATCAGGAATTAATAATGATCCCAGGACTCCGGGTAAATTTCCACTTCCCTTGTTGTAAATAGTCTGGCATGTTGTATTGGCGGATGTAAATAAGTTGGCTTCTCCCAGAATGTTCTTCTGCCGCCTTGACAGCATGAACATCCTCGTGTTTGGACACTGGAGGGGCTATTAGGCTACTAGCCTGTGAAAGCAGCACCAGAAGCAGCTCTGCAGAGAGATTCCAGTCGCCAAGATGCAACTGTCTAATTGGATCCATCAGGCCGCTCAGATCTTAGACTCTTAATACCTTCGTGTGAGGAACAGGTAGGCGGCAGTACGGACTTTGTTGAATAGAGCAAACTGATCAATGCAGAAATGAGAGCTCCTTAACACACAGCGTGTTGGAGAACGATCGCACTCAGATACAAGAGTCTGGCTGGCGTTCAAAAATAGTAAAACCACATCTAGTGTGAAATGAAATGAAGATGAAAATTGAATTTAAATCGATTCGCCGATGGAGCATATCTTGGGTTACAGCGCGTCAGGATGGCCGAATGGTCGAAAGCGCTGCGTTAAAGGTTGCAGTCTCCTCTGGAGGGGTGGGTTCGAATCCTACTTCTGACATTAACTTTTCCTCCACGTGGTTACGTTTCTCCAGCAAAATGTGCAACCCCAGGAAGATTCAATGGGGAAGCGGTTACCTTCGGGAATGAGATTCCTGCTTACATTCGCACAGCAAGACCTCACAGGGAGAAGCCCAGTTCATCACTGGATAATATAAGAACTAGGAGCAGGAGTAGGCCATCTGGCCCCTCGAGCCTGCTCCACCATTCAATGAGATCATGGCTGATCTTTTGTGGACTCAGCTCCACTTTCGGGCCCGAACACCATAACCCTTAATCCCTTTATTCTTCAAAAAACTATCTATCCTTATCTTAAAAACATTTAATAAAGGAGCCTCTACTGCTTCACTGGGCAAGGAATTCCATAGATTCACAACGCTTTGGGTGAAGAAGTCCTTCTAAACTCAGTCCTAATTCTACTTCCCCTTATTTTGAGGCTATGCCCCCTAGTTCTGTTTTCACCCGCCAGTGGAAACAACCTGCCCGCGTCTATCCTTTCTATTCCCTTCATAATCTCATATGTTTCTATAAGATCCCCCCTCATCCTTCTAAATTCCAATGAGTACAGTCCCAGTCTACTCAACCTCTCCTCGTAATCCAACCTCTACAGCTCTGGGATTAACCTAGTGAATCTCCTCTGCACACCCTCCAGTGCCTGTACGTCCTTTCTCAAGTAAGGAGACCAAAACTGAACACAATACTCTAGGTGTGGCCTCACTAACACCTTATACAATTGCAGCAGACCCTCCCCAGTCTTAAACTCCATCCCTCTAGCAATGACGGACAAAATTCCATTTGCCTTCTTAATCACCTGTTGCACCTGAAAACCAACTTTTTGAGACTCATGCACTAGAACACCCAGGTCTCTCTGCACAGCAGCATGTTTTAATATTTTATCATTTAAATAATAATCTCTTTTGCTGTTATTCCTACCAAAATGGATAACCTCACATTTGTCAACATTGTATTCCATCTGCCAGACCCTAGCCCATTCACTTAGCCTATCCAAATCCCTCTGCAGACTTCCAATATCCTCTGCACTTTTTGCTTTACCACTGATCTTAGTGTCGTATGCAAACTTGGACACATTGCCCTTGGTCCCCAACTCCAAATCATCGATGTAAATTGTGAACAGTTGTGGGCCCAACACTGATCACTGAGGGACACCACTAGCTACTGATTGCCAACCAGAGAAACACCCATTAATCCCCACTCTTTGCTTTCTATTAATTAACCAATCCTCTATCCATGCTACTACTTTCCCCTTAATGCCATGCATCTTTATCTGATGCAACAACCTTTTGTGTGGCACCTTGTCAAAGGCTTTCTGGAAATCCAGATATACCAGATATACCACATCCATTGGCTCCCCGTTATCTACCGCAATGTTAATGTCCTCAAAATATTCCACTAAATTAGTTAGGCGCGACCTGCCCTTTATGAACCCATGCTGCGTCTGTCCAGTGGGACAATTTCCATCCAGATGCCTCGCTATTTCTTCCTTGATGATAGATACCAGCATCTTCCCTACTACCGAAGTTAAGCTCACTGGCCTATAATTACCCGCTTTCTGCCTACCTCCTTTTTTAAACAGTGGTGTCACGTTTGCTAATTTCCAATCCGCCGGGACGGCCCCAGATAATTTTGGTAAATTATCACTAGTGCATTTGCAATTTCCCTAGCCATCCCTTTTAGCACTCTGGGATGCATTCCATCAGGTCCAGGAGACTTGTCTACCTTTAGCCCCATGAGCTTGCCCATCACTACCTCCTTGGTGATAACAATCCTCTCAAGGTCCTCACCTGTCAAAGCCTCATTTCCATCAGTCACTGGCATGTTATTTGTGTCTTCCACTGTGAAGACCGACCCAAAAAACCTGTTCAGTTCCTCAGCCATTTCCTCATCTCCCATTACTAAATCTCCCTTCTCATCCTCCAAAGGACAAATATTTACCTTAGCCACTCTTTTTTGTTTTATGTATTTGTAGAAACCTTTACTATCTGTTTTTATATTCTGAGCAAGTTTACTCTCATAATCTATCTTACTCTTCTTTATAGCTTTTTTAGTAGCTTTCAGTTGCCCCCTAAAGATTTCCCAGTCCTCTAGTCTCCCACTGATCTTTGCTACTTTGTATGTTTTATCCTTCAATTTGATACTCTCCCTTATTTCCTTAGATATCGACGGTCGATTTTCCCTCTTTTTACCGCCCTTCCTTTTTGTTGGTATTTACCTTTGCTGAGCACTGTGCAAAATCACTTGGAAGGTTCTCCACTGTTTCTCAACTGTTTCACAATAAAATATTTGCTCCCAGTCTACCTTAGCTAGTTCTTCTCTCATCCCATTGTAATCTCCTTTGTTTAAGCGCAAAACACTAGTGCTTGATTTTACCTTCTCACCCTCCATCTGTATTTTAAATTCCATCATATTGTGATCGCTCCTTCCGAGAGGTTCCCTAACTATGAGATCCTGAATCAATCCTGTCTCATTACACAGGACCAGATCTAGGACCGCTTGTTCCCTCGTAGGTTCCACCTAGGAAACTATCGCGGATACATTCTATAAACTCCTCCTCAAGGCTGCCTTGACTGACCTGGTTAAACCAATCAACATGTAGATTAAAATCCCCCATGATAACTGGTGTACCATTTCTACATGCATCTGTTATTTCATTGTTTATTGCCTGCCCCACCATAATGTTACTATTTGGTGGCCTATAGATTACTCCTATCAGTGACTTTGTCGCCTTACTATTCCTGATTTCCACCCAAATGGATTCAACCTTATCCTCCATAGCACCGGTGTCACCCCTTACTGTTGCCCGGATGTCATCCTTAAATAACAGAGCTACACCACCTCCCTTACCATCCACTCTGTCCTTCCGAAAGGTTTGATACCCTCGGATGTTTAACTCCCAGTCGTGACCATCCTTTAACCATGATTCAGTAATGGCCACTAAATCATAGTCATTCACGACGATTTGCGCCATCAACTCATTTACCTTATTCTGAATAATACGAGCATTCAGGTAAAGTACACTTATGTTGGCTTTTTTACCTCTGTTCTGAATCTTAACACCTCGATCAGTAACCTCTCCTAAGTTATATTTCCTCTTAACCTTTCTCCTAATTTTCCTTGTCATCGAACCCATATCTTCCTGTAACAACCTGCCGCGTTGCTTAACATTAATGTTTTCACTTCCCGTTTTATTTCTTTTAGTATTCGTGGTCCTATTCACTGAGCTCCCCTCAGTCACTGTACCTTGTACTGTCGCCCTTTTTGATTTTTGACTATGGCTTCTCTGCCTTACACTTTCCCCATTACTGCCTTTTATTTCTGTCCCTGTTTTACAACCTTCCAACTTCCTGCATCGGTTCCCATCCCCCTGCCACATTAGTTTCAACTCTCCCCAACAGCTCTAGCAAACACCACCCCCCCTAGGGCATCAGTTGCAGTCCTGCCCAGGTGCAGACCGTCCGGTTTGTACTGGTCCCACCTCCCCCAGAACCGGTTCCAATGTCCCAGGAATTTGAATCCCTCCCTCTTGCACCATCTCTCGAGCCACGTATTCATCCTCTCAATCCTGACACTCCTACTCTGACTAGCTCGTGGCACTGGTAGCAATCCTGAGATTACGACCTTTGAGGTCCTACTTTTTTAGTTTTCCTCCAAGCTCCCTAAATTCAGCTTGTAGGACCTTGTCCCGTTTTTTACCTATATCGTTGGTGCATATGTGCACCACGACAGCTGGCTGTTCACCCTCCCCCCCCCCCCCCCACCCAGAATGTCCTGCAGCCGCTCCGAGACATCCTTGACCCTTGCACCAGGGAGGCAACATACCATCCTGGAGTCTCGATTGCGTCCGCAGAACCGCCTGTCTATTCCCCTTACAATTGAGTCCCCTATCACTATAGCCCTGCCATTCTTCTTCCTGCCCAGCTGCGCAGCAGAGCCAGCCACGGTGCCATGAACCTGGCTGCTGCTGCCTTCCCCTGGTGAGCCATCTCCCTCAACAGTATCCAATGCGGTATATCTGTTTTGCAGGGAGATGACCGCAGAGGACACCTGCACTGCCTTCCTACTCTTGCTCTGTCTTTTGGTCACCCATTTACTATCTCCCTCAGTATCTTTCACCTGGTACTTGTTTCTAGCTTGAAATTAAATGACGACGAAGATAGAATTTTAATCGATTTTTGCACGCAGCATATCTTTTGCGACAGCGCGTCAGGATGGTCGAGCGTTCGAAGTCACTGCATTAAGGTCACAGTCTCCTCTGGAGGCATGGGTCCGAATCCCACTGCTGATATTAACTTTTCCTCCACGAGGTTACATTTCTCCAGCAAAATGTTCACCCCAGGAAGATCCAATGCCTCCCATTCACCGGGGAAGCGGCGGCCTCAGGACGTGAGAATCCTGCTTAAATTGGCACAGCAAAACCCAACAGGAAAAGATCAGTTACTGACTGGATAATCAGATCTGTGACTCTGGCACTCAGATACAGGGTTCAAAAATAGTAAAAGCACATCAAGTTTGAAATGAAATGACGATGAATATAGAATTTAAATCGCTTTGTGCATTCCACTGAAACAATTTACCATTTCCTCCGAAGCAAAGCTTATTTTATCAAGTCAATGTGCTTCTTAATTCCTGTTAGATTTTGTATCCTTGCTGATGTAAAATCAAAAGAAAGACTTTTTGTCCCCTGGTTTTATATCGGGATCACTGGGTCAATTTGGTTCTTTCTGGTTTGGTGGCGTCCACTGCGAACAGAACAATAGACATAAGTGAGCAGTCTTTACAAATAGAAGAGTCGAGCACAAGGGCAATGCCGCTATGCAGATTCTTCATAAAATCCTGAAAGAGAAATAGAAAATGTTGGATAACTCGACTGGTATGGCAACATCTGTGGAGAGAGAAAGACAGTTACAGTTCCGAATCCAGTACGACACTCCCTCCCATTCTCTGTTTCCATCTCCATAGCTGCTGCCAGGCCTGTTAAGGATTTCCAGCATTTTCTGTTTTTATCACGGGATTACACGCCAGCTCTAGGCGGCTGTCATGGGCACGGTGGGCGGAATGGACTCATCCTGATCTGTAACCATTTTTTGATTCTCTAAACAAGAGTTAGCAACGGGAAGTATCCAATTGGAGAGTTACACCCTGGCGTATGTAATCTCCCTCCACAGCTGCTACCGGTGCTACTTTCACAGACATGTAGCCGAAGAACACCTCCAGTGGACAAAACAGAAGGGAATTCATCCAGTGGAGGCGACAGAGAAGGATTGTGGAAGAGGTCAACTGAGTCACCTCGACTGTACTGTGGACAGCCGAAGAACTGATGTCAAGGAGCGGTTAAGCTCCAAACATGACCTTCGCCCCTCCCTCCTTTTCCTCCAAACTGCTCCCGAGTTCAGTCAATGGGACCATATCGATCGCACAGATGTTATAAAGTCCTTGCAGGGCTCGGCGGGGGTTTGAAACCGGGACCAATCGCATTTTGCCGATCAGAAGACCCTAAGCGAGAATCATACCCCTAGATCAACGAACAAGCCGGAGATCAGTATTCCGCTGAAATCATCTTACCATTACCTCCCAAGCAAAGCTTATTTTATCAACTCAACGGACTTCTTAATTCTGTTGAATTTGGTTTGGTTGTTAAAGTAAAATCAAAAGGAACTCCCTTTTGCCCCTTGCTTTCCTTATTTAGATTATTGGGTAAATTTGTTCTTTTCTGGTTTGTTGGCCTCCACAGGGAACAGAACAATAGACAGAAGGGACAAGTCTTTGTAAATAGAAGCGCCGGGCAGAAGGGCAATGCCGCTATGGAGATTCTCCATAAAATCCTGAAAGACAAATAGAAATTGCTGGACAAATCGTCTGGTATGGTAACATCTGTGGAGAGAGGAAGAGAGTTACCATTCTGAATTCAGAATGACCCTGCTTCCCATTCTCTGTTTCGCTCAACACAGCTGCTGCCAGGCATGTTGGGATTTTCCAGCATTTTTTGTTTGTATCACGGTACTATACGCCAGCTCTAGGCGATTGTCATGGACACCTTGGGCGGAATGGACTCACCCTGATCTGTTACCATTTAATGATTCTCTAAACGAGTGTGAGCAACGTGAAGTATCCAATTGGAGAGTTGCATCCTGGCGATTGGAATCTCTCTCCCCCGCTGTTTACGGTGCAGCCTTCACAGATACTTAGCAGAAGAATCCCTCCAGTGGACAAACAGGAGGAAATTCATCCAGTGGAGGCGGTAGAGGAGGGTTCTGGGAGTGGTCAACTGTGTCACCTCGACTGCACTGTGGGCAGCCAAAGAACTGGTGTCAAAGAGCGGTTAAGCCCCAAACATGACCCTCGCTCCCACCCTCCTTTTTCTCCAAACTGCTCCCTCGTTCAGTCAATGACACCATATCGATCGCACAGATATTAAAAAGTGCTTTGCAAGGATCGTCCAGGATTTGAACACGTGACCTCTAGCATTTTATTGCAGCAGAAGGCCCCAAGCGAGAATCATACCCCTAGACCAACGAACCAGGTGCGCTCAACGTACCGCTGAAACCACCTTACCATTACGTCCCAAGCAAAGTTTATTTGAGCAACTCAATGGACTTCTTAATTCCCGCTGAATTTGGTTTGGTTGTGAAAGTAAAATCAAAAGAAAGTCTTCTTTGTCCCTTGCTTTTCTTATCGGGATCATTGCGTCAATTTGGTTCTTTCTGGTTCGTTGTCCTCCACTGCGAACAGAACAATAGACATACGGGACCAGTTTTTATAATTAGAAGCGCCGAGCACAAGGGCAATGCCGCTATGGCGATTCTTCATAAAATCCTGAAACAGCAATAGAAAATTGTGGATAACTCGGATGGCCGGGCAACACCTGTGGAGGGAGACAGAGAGTTACAGTTCCGAATCCAGTCTGACCCTCCTTCCCATTCTCTGTTTCCCTCCCTACATCTGCTGCCAGGCCTGTTGAGATTTTACAGCATTTTCTGTCTTCATCACAGGACTACACGCCAGCTCCAGGCGACTGACATGGACACGGTGGGCGGAATGGACTCACGCTGATCATTAACCATTCTATGATTCTCTAAACGAGCGTGTAAGTTCTGAGCAACGTGAAGTATCCAATTGGAGAATTGCATCCTGGCGACTGGAATCTCTCTCCCCCGCTGCTTCCGGGGCTGATTTCACAGGCACGTAGCCGAGAAACACCTCCAGTGGACAAACAGGAGGAATTTCACCTAGTGGAGGCGGCAGAGGAGTGTTCTGGGCGAGTGTATCAGTGCCTGTCACTGTCTGTAAGTGTGCGATTGTATCAGTCAGTGTCTGTGACTGTGAGTGTATGAAAATGAAATGAAATGAAAATCGCGTATTGTCACAAGTAAGCTTCAAATGAAGTTACTGTGAAAAGCCCCTAGTCGCCACATTCCGGCGCCTGTTCGGGGAGGCTGTCACGTGAATTGAACTGTGCTGCTGGCCTGCCTTGGTCTGCTTTCAAAGCCAGCGATTTAGCCCTGTGCTAAACAGACACACGCTGATTAGATGTATCAGCGTGTGTAAATGTCTGTGAGTTGTGATTGTAACTGTCAGTATCTGTTAATGCCTGTTTGTGTGTGATTGTAGCTATCAGTGTATTTCAGTGTATGTGAGTTGTGATTGTATCTTTCAGTGTTTGATACTGTGTGTGAATGTACAATTGTATCTGTCAGTGTGGGTTACTGTCTGTAAGTGTCTGATTGTATCTGTCAGTCTCAGTTCTTATCTGTGAGTGTGATTTACCTGTCAGATTGTTACTTTCTGTCAGTCTCTGTTGCTGTCAGTATCTGTCAGTGTCTGAAAATACTGCAAATTGTTATTCGTCCTCTCCATAATGCTCATAATTGAAAACAGACACTTCTCTAATTGTTACAGTGCTCCAGGAGATCCTACACCCAGACTATAGAATTGGTGGATTCTATGGACTACTTCATGCAACATTATTTGTTTGTCTCTGAAATCCATTCTCACTCCTGTACTCGTCCAGATTTCACTTAAAAACATTTCTGCTATTCGTCTTAATTGATCCTCAAGATAAACACTTCCAAATTCTACCACCTCCATTGGGAAATACATGAATATAGATTGTTTAACTTTTACTTACTTCTAACACCTCTCAGTCCTGCCGATCACATTCTATCACCGGTTCTTCATGTTGACCTGTTTCTGCAACACCGACAGTTCATGTGAATCTCCCCCGCTCTGTTGCGGTTCTGTGTCGTGGCCAATAGATGTCAGCACACTCTGGTGGAACGAAGTTCGCAGGTCAGAGTGACACACAACTGATAACAATTGTTTATATTATATTGAACTTGGGACGGTGGGATTTATGAGAACATAATATTTGGTGATGATCTTTTCTTATATTTTGGTTGTGTTGAATCCGTCAACATGTTGTATGTGGGAGTGAGGTGCATTCGCTCTGCCCTTCTCTGGTCCCGTTTGTAAATGGGGGATTCCTGTCACTCTCAGGTAATGAGTGAGAGTGAAAGAGACAATCTCAACCTGACAGTCTTCGTCACTATATGTGCCAGTGGATACGTTGTCAGTGGAACCGCTCCTTGACACCAGTTCTTCGGCTACCCACAGTACAGTTGAGGTTACCGGGATGACTTCTCCCCTAATTCTCTTCAGCCAGCTCTCCAGGATGAACCTCCTCCTGTTTGTAGACGGGAGGGGTTATTTAGCTACTTGCCTGTAAGAAGATCGCGTATTAAAATTCAATAAAGTAAAGGAGTTGTATCATGTGGTTAATGAGATGCACAATAATCCATTGTACTCTACACACGTGGAATGAAATCCCATCCTCGTCTGTAATGTGTCTGTTGTGTCTCTGTTTGGTCCACTTCATGAGCAATAAGTAAAAATGCTGTGATTTTTAGCATTTGTTCAAGGGCTCGAATGGGTTCGAATCCCATACTCCTCGAAATTGTATCCACTGTTTCCGCGAAATGTGACTAATTTTTCCAAGGGTGGTGAATTCGTCCAACACTGTCCATGTTGATACCACGTTATAAAAAGGTGAGAAAGTTACTTATTTCACTCCCTGCCCTAATTGCGCATAAATCCTGAGTTCGAAATTGCTTCTTCCTCTCAATTTGAAACTCAAAAAGTCGCTCAAAAGATAAGTTCATCAGGTATAGGAGCAGAATTAAGCCATTAGACCGATCGAGTCTGCACGCCATTCTATCATGGCTGAGTTGTTCCTCATCTGCTACCTACAAAGTTACAGATGAAGTGGTCGATTGCAATATCAGCCAGAGCACCTCCTCCCGAGAACACACGTCTTCGGAGCGGGAGTAGGCAATTTAGCCTACTGAGCCTAACACCTTCCATGTGATCCTGGCTTATGCCATCCTGGCCTCAACTCCACCATCCTGCCCGTTGTCCATAACCCATCAACTCATTACCAATAAACATCTCTCTAACCCCTCCTTAACTTTACTCACTCTCCCTGTATGCAACGCACCCTGGGGTAGCGAATTCCACAGAACCACAACCCTTTGGGAGAAGTAGTTTTTCCTCAAATCTTTTTTAAATTTGCAATCTCTTATTCTAAAACTATGACCTCTCGTTTTAGAATGCCCCATAAGAGGAAGCATCAGCCCCCCGTCTACTTTATCCATACCTTTTGGCATCTTATACACCTCAATTAGATAATTGCGCATAGATTCTGAGTGAGACTATGGCCAGTCTTCCTCAGTTTGAAACTCATGGTGTCGCGCAAAATCATCCGATACAACTATTACTGCGATGGCCGGGATCCGAACCCGGTACAACTGCTTGGAAGAAAGCTGTGCTGACCACTGCACCACCATCGCTGCATTTCCAAATTTGAACACCAGGTGGAATAGATGGAGGCCGATACTTTCCATCTGTTCATGGATGCAAAACGAGGGAAGACACATTAACTTGCGCGCTTGTGGGCCGCGGTAAAGGTGATCGACTGATAATCTATTGTGCTCTGCACACGTGGGTTCGAATCCCATACTCCTCGAAATTGTATCCACTGTTTCCGCGAAATGTGACTAATTTTTCCAAGGTGGATCCACAATCACTGATGTGACAGTCTATTACAAGTTGTCAGGCCAGAATGCATCCAGTTGGGTTAGAGGAGGGACGTGTTTGGGGCTGAACAGCTCATTGACACCAGTTCTTCTTCGGCTACCCACAGTCTCGTCGAGGTGACCGGGTTGACTTCTCCCACAATTACATTCTGCTACCTCTCCTGGATTAATTTCATTCTATTTGTCCACTGGAGGAGTGCGTCGGCTGCTTGTCTGTGAGAAGATCGGACATTAACGTTTCATGAAGTAAAGTAGTTGTACCACGTGGTTAAGGGGCTGCACAATAATCCTTTACGCTCTGCGCACGTGGGTTCGAATCCCATCCTCGGCTGAAACGTGTCTGCTGTGTCTCTGTTTGGTCCATGTCACGAGCATAAAGTAAAAATGCTGTGATGTTTAGCTTTTGTTTAAGGGCTTGGGGGTGGTTAATAGTCGAACACTATTCATGTTGAAATCACATTACAAATAGCTGAGAAAATTACTTATTTAACTCACTGCTCTAATTGCGCATAAATTCTGATTTGGAAACTGTTTCTGCCCCTCAGTTTGAAACTCACGAAGTCGCGCAAAAGTTACGTTCATAAAATATCAGGAGCCGAATTAAGCCATTAGACACATCGAGTCTGCCCCGCCATTCTATCGTGCTGATATGTTCCTCATCTGCTACCGACAATGTTTCAGATGAAGAGGTCGATTGCGCTTTAGCCAGAACACATCCTCTCTGGAAAACAAGACTTCGGAGCTGGAGTAGGCAATTTAGCTTCGTGAGCTTAACACATTTCACGTGATCTTGGCTGATCCCATCCTGGCCTCAACTCCACCGTCTGGCCCGTTCTCCACAACCCTTCAACTCCTCACCAATAAAAATCTCTCTAACACCTCATGAAATTTACTCAGTCTCCCTGCATCCAACACACTCTGGTGTACCGAATTCCACAGACTCACACCCTTTGCGAGAAGTAGTTTCACCTCCACTCTTTTTTAATTTGCGATCTTTTATTCTAAGGTCATGACCTCTCGTTTTAGAATGCGCCACAAGAGGAGGCATCAGCTCCATGTCTACCTTTCCGGACCTTTTGGCATCTGATACACCTCAGTTAGATAATTACACATACATTCAAGTGAGAAACTGTTGACCAGTTTTTCTCAGTTTGAAACTCACTATGTCAAGACATCCGAGCTAGCAATTACTGCGATGGCCGGGAATCGAACCCAAATCAACTGCCTGGAAGGCAACTGTGCTCACCACTATACCACCATCGCTTCATTTCCATCGTTGAACACCAGTTTGAAACGAACGAGGCAGATAATTTCCATCAGTTCATGGATGCAAAACAAATTGAGACGTATTGGCATCTGAACCTGTGGGACGAAGTGGCTGAGTGATTAAAGCGATGGACTGTTTACCTTTTGTGCTGTGTACACGTGGGTTCGAATCCCGTCCTCTTCGATTTTTCATCCACACATTTTTCGGAAGTGGAATTCAGTTTTCCACGATCGATCTGCAATCACTGATGTGACAATCCTTTCCACTTTGTCAGGCCAGATTGCATCGAGTTGGATTCAAGGGAGGAATGGAGGCAGACGTGTTTGGGGCTTAACCGCTCATTGCCACCAGTTCTTCGGCTACCCACAGTGCAGTCGAGGTGATCGGATTGACTTCTCCCATAATTCTCTTCTGACGATTCTACTGGATGAACTCCCTCCTGTTTGGACACTGGAGGGGTTCTTCGGCTACTAGTATGTGAAAGTAGCACCGGAAGCAGCTGTGGAGAGAGATTTCAGTCGCCAGGTTGCAACGCTCCATTTGGATGCGTCACGTCGCTCAGATCTTAGACTCTCAATACCTTGGTGTGAGGAACAGGTAGAGTGGGAATTCGCTCCTTGCTGATTGGTGAAAACTGACCAATGCAGCTTTGAGCAGCTCCTTTATGCCCTGCGGCTTGGAGAAGGGTGGCACTCAGATACAGGACTCTGGCGGGGGTTGAGAAATAGGAAAAGCGTCACTGCGCCGAGGTCCCAAGTTCGATCCTGTCCTGGGTAGTTGTCCGCGTAGAGTTTACACATTCGCCCCGTGTTGGTGTGTTGGCATTTGGAGTATTGCATACAGTTCTGGTCACCGCATTATAGGAAGGACGTGGAGGCTTTGGAGCGGGTGCAGAGGAGATTTACCAGGATGTTGCCTGGTATGGAGGGAAAATCTTATGAGGAAAGGCTGATGGACTTGAGGTTGTTTTCGTTGGAGAGAAGAAGGTTAAGAGGAGACTTAATAGAGGCATACAAAATGATTAGGGGGTTGGATAGGGTGGACAGTGAGAGCCTTCTCCCGCGGATGGAAATGGCTGGCACGAGGGGACACAACATTAAACTGAGGGGTAATAGATATAGGACAGAGGTAGGTTCTTTACGCAAAGAGTAGTGAGGCCGTGGAATGCCCTACCAGCTACAGTGGTGAACTCGCCAACATTGAGGGCATAAAAAAATTTATTGGATAAACATATGGATGATAATGGTATAGTGTAGGTTAGATGGCTTTTGTTTCGGTGCAACATCGTGGGCCGAAGGGCCTGTACTGCGCTGTATTGTTCTATGTTCTATTTTCTATGTTCTATCACCCAAAGATGTGCCAAGTAGGTGGATTGAACACGCTAAATTGCCGCTTAGTTGGAAAGAATGAATTAGGTGCTCTAAATTTATTTTAAAAATAAATAAATGGGAAAAGCAGATCTAACTTGAAATGAAATGGCGTTGAAGATATAATTTAAATCGATTTGTATCTTCTATCGCAACGTGTTCTGATGGTTGGGCGGCCAAAGGCGCTGTGTTAAAGTCGAAGCCTACTCTGGTGCTCTGGGTTCGAATTCCACTCCTGATATGGACTTGTGTTCCACGAGGTTACATTTCTCGAGCAAGATTTTCAAACCTGGGAAGATCTAATACCTCCCATTCAAGGGAAATCCTAGGTCTCAGGATATGCCTAACCTGTTGAGATTTTACAGCATTTTCTCCGTGGTTCCCTATGTTGTAATGCTGTCTCCTTCATTCCTGGGACAAATGTCGGGATGATAGGTATTTGCTGCAAAGCCAACAGGAACGTGCGTTATGTTTACTTTTGGTGTGAGTGAGAATGTATACAGCAGAGAACAACCTCGAACTAGGGCAAATGGCCCAGCACGGTTCCGCTGCGGTCCTCTGCTCCTTAAACCAGGAGCTACGGCATTACTGCCCTGCGGTAGCCACACAACTAAGAACAAAAGAACAAAGAAATGTACAGCACAGGAACAGGCCCTTCGGCCCTCCAAGCCCGTGCCGACCATACTGCCCGACTAAACTACAACTATTCACTTTCTCATTTTTTCTTTCACCAAGAACACGCGTTTGAGCACACTGACTCTGGTCAGCATCGTTCAGATATTTTACTTTCGTGCTGAATGGTTGTTCTGTGAAGGGGGATGTGATTTCTTCTGTGACGTAGTTCTGATGCGGAAGTGGGGAGTGACTGGAAACACCTTCATGGAAGGAAGTTCGTGGCGGCAGTTTCACCTCTCTGGGAATATTGATCAACCTGTTACTAATTTCTTTAAACTTTGCCTCAAGTCCAAGCCCAGAGGCATTCAACGAGGTGCAGAGTGGCGCAGCGGAAGCGTGCTGGGCCCATATCCCAGAGGTCGATGGATTGAAACCATTCTCTGCTATTTATACGTTCACTCATACGAAAAGCCAACAGTTTGGTGTCACCCAGCTGTACTTCTGACTATACCTTTATTAGTATCAAAGTTTTGCTTTCAGTCTGATCCGCTCCTTGACACCTGTTTTTCAGCTACCCACAGTACAGTCGTGGTGACTTAGTTGACTTCTCCCAGAATCGTCTGCTGCCACATCGACTGAATGGAATTTCTCCTGTTTGGACACTGGAGGGCGCCTTCGGCTACTTGTCTGTGAAATCAGCTGTGGAGAGAGATTCCAGTCGCCAGGATGCAACTTTCCTATTGGATCCTTCACGTCGCTTAGATCTTAGACTCTCAATACCTTCGTGTGAGGAACAGGTAGAGCGGGAATTTCATAGAATAGAATTTACAGTGCAGAAGGAGGCCATTCGGCCCATCGAGTCTGCACCGGCTCTTGGAAAGAGCACCCTACCCAAGGTCAACACCGCCACCCTATCCCCATAACCCAGCAACCCCACCCAACACTAAGGGAAATTTTGGACACTAAGGGCAATTTATCATGGCCAATCCACCTAACAATTCGGACCTTGTTGATTGGGGCAAACTGATGAATGCAGCAATGAGAAGCTCCTTAACCACCAGCGGCTCGGAATAGGATGGCACTCAGATACAGGCCTCTGGCTGGGGTTCAAAAATCGTAAAAGTACATCCAGTTTGAAATGAAATGACGATGAAGGTGGAATTTAAATCGATTTCTGCACGGGGCATATCTTTTGCCACAACGCGTCAGGATGGCCGAGCGGTCGAAGGTCACAGTCTTCTCTGGTGGCGTGGATCCGAATCCGCCTCCTGATATTGACTCTTCCTCCACGAGGTTACATTTCTCCAGCAAAATGTTCAACCCACGAAGATCAAATGCCTCCCATTCAATGGGGAAGCGGCGATCTCAGCACAAGACATTCCTTCTTAAATTCGCACAGAATTATCCCACAGGTAAAAGCCCAGTGAATGACTGGATAGCCTTTTCAGTGACTCTGGTTGAGGAATTAATAATGATCCCAGGACTCCGGGTAAAATCCTTCTTCCCTTGTTGTATATAGTCTGGCTGGTTGGATTGTCCGCATCCGTCCGAGAGGGGAAGCTGGGCACTCAGTTTCTATTGTGACTTATTCCTCGATAATGTTTTATTTCTTTATTGCTCCCTTGTGACGTATTACTGGTTATCGTTATATATCTATATTGCCCCTCTGTGTGGTACTACTGGATAATGTTTCGTGTCCAGCTTTGACAAAGTGTCACCTGGACTCCAAACGTTAGCTCTTTTCTCTCCCCATAGATGCTGCCAAAGCAGCTGAGATTTAGAACATAGAACATTATAGCGCAGTACAGCCCTTCAGCCCTCGATGTTGCGCCGACCTGTGAAACCACTCTAAAGCCCATTTACACTATTCCCTTATCGTCCATATGTCTATCCAATGACCATTTGAATACCCTTAGTGTTGGCGAGTCCAATGCTGTTGCAGGCAGGGCATTCCACACGCTTACTACTCTCTGAGTAAAGAACATACCTCTGACGTCTGTCTTATATCAATCTCCCCTGAATTTAAAGCTATGTCCCCTCGTGCTAGATATCACCATCCGAGGAAAAAGGCTCTCACTGTCCACCCTATCCAATCCTCTGATCATCTTGTATGCCTCAATTAAGTCACCTCTTAACCTTCTTCTCTCGAACGAAAACAGCCTCAAGTCCCTCAGCCTTTCCTCATAAGATCCTCCCTCCATACCAGTCAACATTCTGGTAAATCTCCTCTGTACCCTTTCCAATGCTTCCACATCCTTCCTATAAAGCGGTGACCAGAATTGCACGCAGTACTCTAAATGCAGCCGCACCAGAGTTTTGTTCAGCTGCAACATGACCTCATGGCTCCGAAACTCAATCCCTCTACCAATAAAAACTAACACACCGTACGCCTTCTTAACAACCCTCTCAACCTGAGTGGCAACTTTCAGTGATCTATGTACATGGACACCGAGATCTCTCTGCTCATCCACACTGCCAAGAATCTTACCATTAGCCCAGTACTCTGTCTTCCTGTTATTCCTTCCAAAATGAATCACCTTACACTTTTCTGCATTAAACTCCATTTGCAACCTCTCCGCCCAGAGCTGCAGTTATCTATGTACATGTAAAGGTGTTACAGTTAAAAAAAGCTAACTACAGTGGCATGAGGGAGGAACTGACGAAAATCGACTGGGAGCAGAGCCTAGTGGGAAAGACAGTAGAACAGCAATGACAGGAGTTTCTGGGAGTAATTGAGGACACAGTACAGAGGTTCATCCTAAAGAAAAGAAAGGTTATCAGAGGGGGGGGGGGGGGGGTTAGGCAGCCATGGCTGACAAAGGAAGTTAGGGAATGCATCAAAGCAAAAGAGAAAGCCTATAATGTGGCAAAGTGTAGTGGGAAGTCAGAAGATTGGGAAGGCTACAAAAACAAACAAAGGATAACAAAGAGAAAAATAAAGAAAGAGAGGATCAAATATGAAGGTAGGCTAGCCAGTAACATTAGGAATGATAGTAAACGTTTCTTTAAATACATTAAAACAAACGGGTGGCAAAAGTAGACATTGGGCCGCTCCAAAATGACGCTGGTAATCTGGTGATGGGAGACAAGGAAATAGCTGAGGAACTAAATAAGTACTTTGCGTCAGTCTTCACAGTAGAAGACATGAGCAATATCCCAACAATTCAGGGGAGTCAGGGGGCAGAGTTGAATATGGTAACCATCACAAAGTAGAAATTGCGAGAGAAACTAAGAGGTCTAAAAATTGATAAATCTCCGGGCCCAGATGGGCTACATCCTAGAGTTCTAAAGGAGATAGCTGAAGAAATAGTGGAGGCATTAGTTATGATCTTTCAAAAGTCACTGGAGTCAGGGAAAGTCCCAGAGGATTGGAAAATCGCTGTTGTAACCCCCCTGTTCAAGAAGGGAACAAGGAAAAAGATGGAAAATTATAGGCCAATTAGCCGAACCTCGGTTGTTGGCAAGATTCTAGAATCCATTGTTAAGGATGAGATTTCTAAATTCTTGGAAGTGCAGGGTCGGATTAGGACAAGTCAGCATGGATTTAGTAAGGGGAGGTCGTGCCTGACAAACGAGTTAGAGTTCTTTGAAGAGATAACAAATAGGTTAGACCAAGGAGAGCCAATGGATGTTCTCTATCTTGACTTCCAAAAGGCCTTTGATAAGGTGCCTCACGGGAGACTGCTGAGTAAAATAAGGGCCCATGGTATTCGAGGCAAGGTACTAACATGGATTGACGATTGGCTGTCAGGCACAAGGCAGAGAGTTGGGATAAAAGGTTCTTTTTCGGAATGGCAACCGGTGACGAGTGGTGTCCCGCAGGGTTCAGTGTTGGGGCCACAGCTGTTCTCTTTATATATTAACGATCTAGAGGATGGGACTGGGGGCATTCTGGCTAAGTTTGCCGATGATACAAAGATAGGTGGAGGGGCAGGTAGTATGGAGGAGGTGGGGAGGCTGCAGAAAGATTTAGACAGTTTAGGAGAGTGGTCCAAGAAATGGCTGATCAAATTCAACGTGGGCAAGTGCGAGGTCTTGCACTTTGGAAAACAGAATAGAGGCATGGACTATTTTCTAAACGGTGACAAAATTCATAATGCTGAAGTGCAAAGGGACTTGGGAGTCCTAGTCCACGATACTCTAAAGGTAAAATTGCAGGTTGAGTCCGTAATTAAGAAAGCAAATGCAATGTTGTCATTTATCTCAAGAGGCTTGGAATATAAAAGCAGGGATGTACTTCTGAAGCTTTATAAAGCATTAGTTAGGCCCCATTTAGAATACTGTGAGCAATTTTGGGCCCCACACCTCAGGAAGGACATTCTGGCACTGGAGCGGGTCCAGCGGAGATTCACACGGATGATCCCAAGAATGGTAGGCCTAACATACGATGAACGTCTGAGGATCCTGGGATTATATTAATTGGAGTTTCGGAGGTTGAGGGGAGATCAACTAGAAACTTACAAGATAATGAATGGCTTAGATAGGGTGGACGTAGGGAAGTTGTTTCCATTAGCAGGGGAGACTAGGACCCGGGGGCACAGCCTTAGAATAAAAGGGAGTCACTTTCGAACAGAGATTAGGAGAAATTTCTTCAGCCAGAGAGTGGTGGGTCTGTGGAATTCATTGCCACAGAGGGCGGTGGAGGCCGGGACGTTGAGTGTCTTTAAGACAGAAGTTGATAAATTCTTGATTTCCCGAGGAATTAAGGGCTATGGAGAGAGAGCGGGTAAATGGAGTTGAAATCAGCCATGATTGAATGGTGGAGTGGACTCGATGGGCCGAATGGCCTTACTTCCGCTCCTATGTCTTATGGTCTTATGGTCCCTCTGTAACTTGTAACATCCTTCCGCACTATCCACAACTCCACCGACTTTAGTGTCATCTGCAAATTTACTCACCCATCCCTTTTTACAGCATTTTCTCTGTGGTTCCCCATTTTTTACCTTTACAATATTGTAATACTGTCTGCGTCATTCTTGGGACAACTGTCGGGATGCGACTGCAAGCAGGATTCTGATAGGCATTTGCTGTAAAGCAAACAGGAACGTTGTTTCTGTTTGCTTTCTTGTGAGGGCGATTGTAAATAGCAGGGAATACCCTCGATTCTTCGTACTCGGGGTAATGGCCCATCATTCCGCTGCAGCACTCTGCTCCTGAAACCAGGAGCTACGACATTACTGCCCTGCGGTTGCCAGTCAACTATTCACTTCCTCAATTTTTCTTTCAACAAGAACTCACGTTTGAGCAGACTGATTCGGGTCAGCATAGTTCACATATTTTACTTTCCTGCTGAATGGTCGTTCTGTGAAGGTGGTGTGGTTTCTTCTGTGACGTTGTTCTGATGAGAAAGTGGGGGAGTGACTGGAGGAACCTTTCTGGAAGGAAGTTCCGGGCGGCAGTCCTCTGGGAACATTGATCAACCCGTGACTGATTTCGTAAAACATTATTTAAAACGTGACTCTCATGGGAGTCGAACCCACAACCATTGAACGTCTCACCACGACAGCAACCTGAAGTCCAACGCGCTATCCGTTGCGCCATAGAGCCACACTTGCAGAAAACCGCCCATCCCCACATGGGAATTTCCGATGTTGTCCAACAGGCAGTTCAAAAGTTCAGCAATTTGCACAATTCAAAGAGGACATTTCAAGAGAACATTATTGTCTGAAATGTTTTGGGCCGGCCTGTGGTTGTGAAAAGAGTTCCAGGAATTCTGAACACCGTCGAACACTGAAAGGACATAGACTTGTTGGTGCAACAGGAGAACATATGGCAGACAAGAAATGAAGTGATTAATTTCTGTACGAAGAACACGAGTAGCAATATAAAATAAAGGATATAATTCCAAAAGTGTGTGCAGGAACAGCGGGAAATGGATGGACAAGTGTATAAATCATTGAAGCAGGTAGAAAAGGTTGCAAGAGCCGTTAATAAAGCAGACGGTATCCTCGGCTTTATTAATAGGGGCACAGAGGACAAGATAGAACATATAGAACATAGAACAATACAGCGCAGTACAGGCCCTTCGGCCCACGATGTTGCACCGAAACAAAAACCATCTAAACGTCACTATGCCATTATCATCCATATGTTTATCCAATAAACTTTTAAATGCCCTCAATGTTGGCGAGTTCACTACTGTAGCAGGTAGGGCATTCCACGGCCTCACTACTCTTTGCGTAAAGAACCTACCTCTGACCTCTGTCCTATATCTATTACCCCTCAGTTTAAAGTTATGTCCCCTCGTGCCAGCCATATCTATCCGCGGGAGAAGGCTCTCACTGTCCACCCTATCCAACCCCCTGATCATTTTGTATGCCTCTATTAAGTCTCCTCTTAACCTTCTTCTCTCCAACGAAAACAACCTCAAGTCCATCAGCCTTTCCTCATAAGATTTTCCCTCCATACCAGGCAACATCCTGGTAAATCTCCTCTGCACCCGCTCCAAAGCCTCCACGTCCTTCCTATAATGCGGTGACCAGAACTGTACGCAATACTCCAAATGCGGCCGTACCAGAGTTCTGTACAGCTGCACCATGACCTCCCGACTCCGGAACTCAATCCCTCTACCAATAAAGGCCAACACTCCATAGGCCTTCTTCACAACCCTATCAACCTGGGTGGCAACTTTCAGGGATCTATGTACATGGACACCTAGATCCCTCTGCTCATCCACACTTTCAAGAACTTTACCATTAGCCAAATATTCCGCATTCCTGTTATTCCTTCCAAAGTGAATCACCTCACACTTCTCTACATTAAACTCCATTTGCCACCTCTCAGCCCAGCTCTGCAGATTATCTATACCCCTCTGTATCCTGCTACATCCTTCCACACTATCGACAACACCACCGACTTTAGTATCGTCTGCAAATTTACTCACCCACACTTCTGCGCCTTCCTCTAGGTCATTGATAAAAATGACAAACAGCAACAGCCCCAGAACAGATCCTTGTGGTACTCCACTTGTGACTGTACTCCATTCTGAACATATCCCATCAACCACCACCCTCTGTCTTCTTTCAGCTAGCCAATTTCTGATCCACATCTCTAAATCACCCTCAATCCCCAGCCCCCGTATTTTTTGCAATAGCCTACCGTGGGGAACCTTATCAAACGCTTTGCTGAAATCCATATACACCACATCAACTGCTCTACCCTCGTCTACCTGTTCAGTCACCTTCTCAAAGAACTCAATAAGGTTTGTTAGACATGACCTACCCTTCACAAAGCCATGCTGACTATCCCTGATCATATTATTCCTATCTAGATGATTATAAATCTTGTCTCTTATAATCCCCTCCAAGACTTTACCCACTACAGACGTGAGGCTCACCGGTCTATAGTTGCCGGGGTTGTCTCTGCTCCCCTTTTTGAACAAAGGGACCACATTTGCTGTCCTCCAGTCCTCTGGCACTATTTCTGTAGCCAATGATGACATAAAAATCAAAGCCAAAGGTCCAGCAATCTCTTCCCTGGCCTCCCAGAGAATCCTAGGATAAATCCCATCAGGTCTCGGGGACTTATCTATTTTCAGCCTGTCCAGAATTGCCAACACCTCTTCCCTACGTACCTCAATGCCATCTATTCTATTAGCCTGGGGCTCAGCATTCTCCTCCACAACATTATATTTTTCCTGAGTGAATACTGACGAAAAATATTCATTTAGTATCTCGCCTATCTCTTCAGACTCCACACACAATTTCCCATCCCTGTCCTTGACTGGTCCTACACTTTCCCTAGTCATTCGCTTATTCCTGACATACCTATAGAAAGCTTTTGGGTTTTCCTTGATCCTTCCTGCCAGATGACCTCTCTCCCTTTTCAGATTCTGATTGCAGTGTTTGTTGTGAAATATTTTATTGTGAAAACATGTTTTTCCGCTGTCTGAAAGGATGGTAGAGCAAAGACCCTCATAATATTGAAGTATTTAGATGTGCACTTGCCATCCCAGGGCACACAATGCTTTGGGCCAAGTTCTGGAAAATGGGATGAGAATGGTTAGGTGGTTGTTTTTGAGCAGCACAGACGTGATGGGCCGAAGGGCCTTTTCTGTGCTGTATGGTTCTATGACTCTATGAATGAAATGCAATGTGTGTTTTCAACTGTTTCTCTTGATATTCTGTTGTATTCCCAGGAACAAACAAACTGTGCTGGCCATTCAGCCCCTCGAGACTGTTCCACGCTTTATTTAAATTGAATTAGGGCTCGGCTGCATCTTCACTCCAGCTCCCTGACAGGATTTCAGAAACAATCAGACCAGAGCTGGTTAAAAATATGTGAAATATTCAAAACTATATTATTGACTCTGAGTTTCACTGGCTTGTTCGGCGCGAGTTCCTAATTTCCATTACCTTTTGTGTGAAGAAACGTCTCTTTACCACATTCAACTCTCATGTTCTGCTTTTCTCATTGTTCTGGAGTGAAGTCCACACTGCAGAAAAACAACCTTCCCTCTGATCCTGTCTCTCGGGCTTTGTATTGACGGACCGGGTTAGCACAGTAGTCGAAACAGCTGGCTTGTTCTGCAAAACAAAGTCAGCAGCGCGGATTCAATTCCCATTCTGGCCTCCCCGAACAGGTGCCGGAATGTGTCGACTTCACAGTAACTTCAATGAATCCGACTTGTGATAATAAGCGATTATTATTTTTGTTATTTGTCCCATGATGATAATCAAGTCTGTCTCTGCAATTGCTTTTGTTGCTGGTCACAGGCAGCAGGCGGCTGCAACGTGTGTGACCTGCTCACTGATAGGGAATGCTGCTCCTGAATGCAGTAAATGGGACTAGCTCACGATAAATCGTTCAATGATTCATAAAGATCCCAGAGATGGATAATCAGCGATAATCACATCCAGAGAGACCTGCAATAACCCTCAGAGCAGGAAGGACAACTCATTGTCCTTAGGCCCAAAACCAAAATACTGTGGATGCTGCAAAACCGAAACAAAGACAGAAAATGCTGCAAATATTCAGCTGATCCGGCAGCTTCTGTGGAGAGAGGAACAGGTCGTTCCAATGAAAGGTCAGCATCTGAAATGGTAACTATTTCTCTTTTCACAGATACTACAGATCCGTAAAGTATTTCCAGCATTCCCTTGTGATTAGCTCAACATACTCACACACTATAGTTTAGTATGTTAAAGTGTCTGTTCCCTAAAGAAAAATCTAAATTCAAATCTCAGCCGAGCCTTATTCCCTTTGACCATATGTAAGAATGAGAACTCCCTCCATAACAGCGGGATATCTGTCTTTTGCAAATTCTCCTTCCCTTTCCTGTGGCATATCAACAGGGATTTTAACACAATTGCTTATGTCAGCTGACGTTATCCAGTTGTTAAATCTTTCGACCAGAAATTCATCGGATATTCCCCATTTGATTTGAGTCCAGCTCCCAGAGGATCTATTCAGTGTTTTGTTTCAATATAAATTTAGAGTACCCAATTCATTTTACCAATTAAGGGGCAATCCACCTACCCTGCACATCTTTGGGTTGTGGGGATGAAACGCACACAAATACGGGGCGAATGTGCAAACTCCACACGGACAGTGACCCAGGGCCGGGATCGAAAGTGGGACCTCTGTGCCGTTAGGTACTCTGCAGGTTGTGACTGCGCCGTCTAATGGAGACATGCTCACAGGACTGTGAGAGAGGCTTTCTTTCAGGGGTTAGGCCTCTTTTGATCCATCAACAGCAGCCTGCTGTCTGCAGGGGATCTCGGAATGTCAAGCCCCTCTTCCCAAGGTGGACTTAATCAGGGACAAGATGTTGGTTGAAGAGAGAATCAAATGTCTGAAGATTTGGTCTGAGATTCCTGATGTTTTGTGAAGAGAACAAGGTGGTGGAGCAAGGTGACAATAGCAGGATACAAGTTTGGGATATTATCCAGTCCTCAGGGAACTAAGGAAATTCGGCATGTCCACATTATCTCTTACCCACATTTACAGATGCACCATTGAAAGCAATCTATCTGGCTGCATCACAGCCTGTTATGGCAACTGCTCGGTCATGACCGCAAGAAAATTCAGAGAGTCGTAAACACCGCCCAGTCCATCACACGAACCTGCCTCCCCTCCATTGACTCCATCTACACCTTCTGCTGCCTGGGGAAAGCGGGCAGCACAATCAAAGACGCCTCCCACCCGGCTTACTCACTGTTCCAACTTCTTCCAATGGGCAGGAGATACCGAAGTTTGAGATAACGCATGAACAGCTTCTTCCCCGCTGTTAGCGGACTCCTAAACGATCCCCTTATGGACTGACCACATGAACACTACACCCCTGTATGCTTCACCCGATGCCGGTGTTATGGAGTTACATTGTGTAACATGTGTTGCCCTATTATGTATTTTCTTTTATTTCCTTTCCTTTTCATGTACTTAATGATCTGTTGAGCTGCTCGCAGAAGAATACATATCACTGTACCTTGGAGAACGTGACAATATACAAAATAAAATCCAAGGAGACCGTCCGAATATATTAGCCAGAAAACCATGGTCTCTTATCTCATTAAGTTAACTTATGTGTGGCATCTTGTCGAACGCGTTATTGGATATCCAAATATATTACACCTTTTGGGTCTCCTTTATTTATCCTGGTGATTAACGCCGCAAAGAATTCCAATTAATCTGTCGTCCATGACGTTCCCTTCATAAAGCCGTGCTGAATCTGCTTGATTCTGAGATTCTGATTGAACACCCACACAAACTTTGCCTCCAGCCTGGAGCTCAATGTCTGAAGATAGTGTTTTACTTTCTAATGAAAACGATTGTAGTTTGAACAATTTCCTGTCGTTCCTTTGATTATCTCCAGGCCTGTCGGGAAGTTGCTGGGTGACATGTAGAATATTGTAGTGAGGAAAATGGAAAAGAAAATTGGTGCTATGACGCACCCTTTGTTTGTCTGCAGTTCTTATTGAGCCGGGTTTGTGTTGATTCACTTGGTGAGGATCACTGACTCTATGTGATTGCCGAACAGGCAGAGGATGTGACACATGCCCGTGAGCAGCTAAATTTGAGGATGATGCTCCATGAATCTTCACGGCTCTCAATGTGAAGGACTTTTGCGACATCGAAAATGACCATGTCCGGCAGCTGGAGCTTTCCGTGTATTTTCTGTGATCTGGGAAAAAGGGTATCATCAAAAACAGAACTGAAATGGAAATATTCACAGTGATTATTGACAGGGTGAAAACATCAGCTTCCTCTTTGCAGCGGATGGAAACGGCGTCTGACGTCGAGGAATTTATCGTTGAGTCCATGTGGTAGACCTGCTGCGGTCACTTCACACAGAAATCTGGTGGAACTTCCTGATAACCCAGTCATCACGTGACCACTCGGTCTGCGCAGGTCTCTTTCTGTGTTGTCAGATTCTTCGATTCCATTACTTTAATTTTGACCGAGACTGGGAAGTTATGTACTGGTCCATTCAAAAAACATCAATTTATCGCATATTTCCTTTGCAACTGATATTGTGACACAAAAGTAGAACAGTGCGTTATGGAAGGTGAGATTTTCGTGCAGCTCAAGGCGTTGCCCCAAATCTCATGGTCTTTTTCCATGTTAATTCTACCCTTCCCAGATAAAGACTGGGACACCGTTCATTGCATTACTGGAATACCTGGAGTGCATTTTACAATGCTTTCGACAAGCGAGCGATCAGCTGCAATGGCCGAGTGGTTAAGGCGTTGGACTCGAAATCCAATGGGGTTTCCCCGCGTAGGTTCGCACCCTACTCGCAGCGGCTATGATCCGAAATCTTTACTTCGTTTGGAGCAATCTGTTTGCAGAACACGATGTCAGTCTAAGTATCAATTTGAATTTCTTGTTCATTCAATGTATTCGGATTAAATGTCTGTGTCATGACAGAAGAACCTTCCTTTTTCTCATTCTGCTTTCGCTCTGAATTTTCTTATTTGTCAGGATAGTTTCACAACCTCAGTCACGTTCATATTAACTTCACCGGGCACCAGAATTGTGAAAATCGATGATAACAAAGCTTCAAATTTATTTTTGCCTGTCATTTGTTAGATCTTTTTGTTCTCTTATTTTGAAATTGACCAGCTCGCATAAATTTCTAAATAAATCGGCGCAACAATGGCCGGTAATCGAACGCTGGTTAACCACCGGGAAAACGGCGGTGCTCCCCACTATGCCGGTTCAGGCGATGGACTAGAAATCCATTGGGCTTTCCCCGCGGAGGTTCGAATCCTGATGACAACGTGTCTTCCTTTGCTCATGCAATTTACAAATTCACGCAAGTTTCGTTGTCATAAGTTATGCCTTCCATGGAAAGCTGTGAGGTGGTGTAAAACACAAAAATGTCAAAGGAACTTTCGTGAAAATGTGTCGAACGGCAAGACTTATCTGCCGTTCTTAATGGCCGCTGATCTCGCCGACAAATGAGCAAAATGTCTGGATATCATTTTATTGTTCAAATCAAAGGCTAATGGATGAATAGAACGAGGTGCGAGCAGGCAGTGGGACTGCACCGGCTACCTTCCACACTTCAACCATCTGCAGCTTAGTTGGATGGGCCATGTTTACTAGGCCTGTACTTTCCAGTCATTAGGTGGAGTTATGGGCAGGGCATGGACAGGGTATGAAATGAAATATGAAATATGAAAATCGCTGATTGTCACAAGTAGGCTTCAAATGAAGTTACTGTGAAAAACCCCTAGTGGCCACATTCCGGCGCCTGTTCGGGGAGGCTGGTACGGGAACGGTATGATGCTCGTTCGGAGGGTCGGTCACCACTTAATGGACCGAATAGCCCCACTCTGCCCGCTAGGGAATCGATGTTTCAATTAATTACAGCAGCTCATTGGAGCGATTTGCCCAGACAATGGACTGGAGGAATGAATGTCGCCTCTGATATGACAGCCTGGAAGTTGAGAACGAGAAACTAGGAATCGGATATTTCCACTGACGGTGAATGACTCCGAAACAAGGGTCTCCAATCCCTTTGCTCCTCCAAGGTCTATCGTTTCTCACCATCTGCAAAGTACACCAATTTCCCACTGGTCCTGCAATGTGAGGCTGTTGTGTAACCCCGCACATCTTTACTGACTGCCTCTGCGTCTACTATTTATTGCATTTCCAGCCTGTATTCTACTGGCACATATCAGTTTATTTCGTTCTAGCCGAGGAATTCACATATTCCTTTTTCATATCTCCGCAAATCTAAATTGCAGAATGGATGCGACAAATGACAGAAGAATATAAAATCTTCGAGTTCCTCCCGCTGAAGAACGCACTCCGATGACATCTTCAACGTAGCTGTTGCAGGTATTGGATAATATCAAGCTCTAAATAAAACAATATTTATGATTACTATTGCGACGTTTGCATTTGAATTTTATGTGTAGGAGCATGAGAGTGCGTTGAATAATAGAATAATTGTGTATTTATTTCTGTTATCTCTCAATCTGTTTGTGTTGAGCTGCTTTGTGTATCAATGTGTTTTGACCTGATTGAAAACTGAAGGAAAGATGTTGCCTTTTCTTTTCCTGTCTTTTCTGTGACGCTGTTCCAATTATGGCAATCAATAAGTTTGCCCACCTTTCTTTTGATATCTATGTTCTAATGCTCAGAGTCGCCAGGTATCAAATGATACCACCACAAGGTTCAACCGGCTATTGATCAAAGAGCCAAACACCAGTTAGTTAGTTCAAGGTCAAGGGTACTTTATTTACACACAATTAGTCATGCAACATAAACACTGCTAGTTAACTACACCTATCGACTAAGACAACCTGTACTTAACTTCAGGCACCCGGCTTAGGTCAGAGGAACAGTGGCTGCTGTCCGATTCTGGAACACTCGAGTCTGGAGAAATAAGTGCTGCTCAGCTCGGCTCATTCGTCTGGTAGCGAGCGTTAAACTTGCACTTACTTCTGGTGTTACTGCACTTGGAAATGGTCGTGGCCGGGGCGCCAGGTCCAAGAGAGGACGAATATCTGGCAAACTCTTCTACTTATACTTGGGGGCTTCGTGTTCTTTTGGCGGTCCTTCAGTTTGGGCCCCACTAATTGGGTGATCCCTGATCACTGTGTTCAATTCCTAACCAATAAGTTGGCGAGGACCTGGATGGCTGGCCGTGTTCCAAGCGGTCACTGACCCGGTTGCTTACGCTTCCCCTGAAAAGGGAGTGGCGCTGAAATGTCTGGGACTGTACCGGTCGCTCGAGTACCAGTCCTTTGTTTTGGAGAAGATGGGCCATCAAATGCTAATCGGCCGCATCAAAATGCTAATTGGTCGGAGTTTCGATAACGTCTGGATTTCTTGCTTGCAAATATACATCTCAGGCTCTGAGCCTGCCTGAGCCTTGCCTTGTCCGTTTTACCCGCTAGGCTTTGCGCGTTTCTCTGTCCCTAGTTGTAAGTGGCCATTCCAGATGGCTACACTTCGTCCTCTTGATCCTCACCGCGAAGCGTGAAGGATCACAATACTGGGTCTTCTCCTGATCTCTGAAATGCCGGGTACCCTCAATCAAGGACAGGTTCTACCCTACTCTGTGCCACGGGTCGAAAGAATTTACCTAAATCTCCCTGATACAACACGTACCTAAATATTCCTAAGGGGCCTTTTAACATTCAATCCTATATTCCATTCTCCTTATAAATAATATAAAAGGAGAACCTCTAACTGTGTCTCAGTAAACTACCCTCATGCTGCTATTTAACAATCAAAGAACTTATCTTGCAGCACAAAAATCCAATAGCAGTATCACATTTCTTCATATCACTAACATTCATATACAGAAAATTAACTTTATTAACGAAGCAACAACTGCGGAATTTATGAAATAAAAAAGTTCAGAAAGAGTGTGGGGTTTGCTGGAGTCCGAGGATAGGGACTCTAACTGTGTATACTGGAGGGCAGGAGGCTCTCCTTCTCCATTTCCGCAATCTGATTGTCTGGGTGACTCTGCAGAATATGGCTATCACTAGTAAGGCTTCTACTGTTTTTGACAGGGAGTACCATTTAATCAGATTCTCACACCATGTGGGGGTATCGGTGGCTGGGTCTATGTGTGATGTCGTGTCCAGGCTGGGGTTGTTGTGTTGGGTAGTCGTGTTCGGGGCCTCTGTGGTGAGGGAGGTAGAGGTAGGTAACTCGCGCAACTGTATTGTTCCAGCTACGGTCATGATGCAGATCATCAGGGTCGTCTTCATCTTGTTCAGACTTTTCTCCGTCTGTAGGTATCTTCCTATCTTCTTCGGGGAGCAAGCAAAATGTCTGTTATTATCTTGTTGCTTAACATCTCGTTTGTCTGTCTGTTTCTCCTTAACGTCAATTTCCCGTTCGAATCGTCACCATATGTGACTCCCTCATTTTATTTGTATACCAACTATTTGCGGAGACAAGACATCCGAAAAACAAATTCTGTCACAGTGCGAGCAGTCTCGCAGCTGGTGTTTGATGGGCTGAGTGGACGAACAATTTCTCCGTCCTCTGCAAACTCGTTTTTCCAACGAAGTGATTCTGACATGTAAATAGTAGGTGGGGGATAACAACCGAAGGGTTGCCTGAAAGGGGCAAAGTTGTGGCAAAATGCATTCTTTAAACCACAGGAATGAAAAAGAACAGCAAAGAGATTCGAAAATAATTCTCCGAATGGAGTGCGTATGATCCGCGGCAGGGCAAGAATGGGTGGAATCCCCGGGTAGGGTGGTGACCAGTGCCTTTACACCACTCCCCGATCTTGGCTGACCAATTGTATAAGGGGTCCTCAGGCAGGGCGTCGATAAATGCCGTTACTCCACTGCCTGAGTGACCTTCCAAGAGCGGTACGAATTTGGAAATTTGTTTTCTTAACTGCCATGTGGCGTCAGAAGAGTAGTTATTACTGTATCAGGAAAGTATTCGTGAGGCTGACACAAAATCGTACAAGAGAGAATACACATCATTTAAAAACAAAGTAAAGAACAAAAGCGGGCGGGTTCCATCAGAGTATAGGACACCATAAATCTCAATCGGTTCCTGTCTCCCATCATCTGGACACCTCAAGGTTCCATTCTGAAAAGGGTTTCAAAGGGGTTACCATGGTGGGAGTCAGACATGGAGTCATCAGCATCTCCCAGGTGCCAAACTCGCGTGTAGAGTTTCCGTGCTAACACCGCGTTTGCCGATGTGGGGTCCATTTCATCATTCCGTGTCAGACGACAGGAATGATCGCTTTGCCAGTGTTTCATGTTCCATATGGCGGTCTGGGCAAGGCGGTTGTCCCTATCGGCCTGTGGTGGGTCAGTTTCCGGTGTGGGCAAATAAATCGTCACGAAGGGGATGAATGTATCCTGATCGGTGTCTCTGGGGCTGCAAAGACTGGGGTCTGGTCTGTGTGTCCATTGTTCGGTTTTCTCATGGGCTTCAGTTGTGCTGTCGCTGTCAGCAGAATCAAGCGTCAGGGTGAAATTTGATTCTAGGCGCCGGGTCAAGGTTGTGTGTGTGGACGTGCTGCTGCTGCTGGGGGAGGGGGGATTGGGTTGTCAGTGGGCGAGTCTTCATTGTCTGCCATCGCCGACGAGAGGTGGTGCGAGTGGCTGCACTGGGTTCCATAAACCTTAAGCTGATTTGCATGGAACCATCCTGATTTTCCGTTCGGATACGTGATTTCACAAACTGGGGGGCTTACTTTCTCCGAGGTTGAATAGGGACTTGCAAATTTAGGGGAGAGGAATGAGCTGTGGTTGTATAAGGTGACCATTACTTGCTGTCTGACTGTATACTCTGTTGGGTGTACCGTCTTATCAAAGCAGGCTTTACTCTGCTTTCATTTTGCACCGAGTCGAACAGCTGCAGTGACTTGTGCTGCTTTAATATTTTCTACCATGTGCTGGACTGCTTTCTCATGGGTCAGGGTGGGGACTGCGGCGCTGGCCAAATCAAATCCAAATAAATACTCGGTACACTTCATGGGTCGTCCGGTTATGAGAGTATATGTGGACGTGCGATTTTCTCAGGGTATATCCTGTTGAACTCGACACTGTGTTCCGAACAAACATCAGTGCGAATGGGAGAACTGTGTGCCATGTCGTGTTGCCCTGCTGCACCGTTTTCTTAAGTGTTGCCTTTAGTGTTCGATTCGTGTGTTCCACAATGCCGCTGGACTGCGGGTGATAGGCAATGTGGAACTTTTGCTTTTTACCAAAAATGGGAATAACGTTTTTCATAACCCTGCCTGTAAAGTACGAACCTTGGTCCGACACAGTACTACAGGGGAGTCCCCATCTGGTGCCAATTTGCTCGGTTAGGATCTTTGCCATGGGCTTGGCTGTCTTTGTTCTTGAGGGAAAAGTTTCGACACATTTCGTAAATGTATCGCTTACAACCAACACATATTTGTATCCATTTCTGCAGGGTGGGGGGGGGGGTGGTGGAGGGAACCAATATAATTTAGCTGAAGGTTTGTCCACGGGCCATTCACAGGGCGGGTGTGTCGTAGCTGGGCTTTTTTCGCATATCTATCCGGGCTGTTCTGTGCATAAATCAAGCAATTTTCAACGTAATGGGATACGTCGGTTTTAAAATCAGGCCACCAGCAGAGAGGTCTGAGGTGGGCAAGGGTGGATTCAATTCCTTGGTGTCCATATCCGTCATGGAAATAACAAAATATTTGGTTCCTGTCCTGGGTGGGGACTACATAAATGCCATCTTTTAAAACGATTCCATCATGGATCGTTAAAGAATTCCTAACATTTTCGCAGGGAGCTGAGAAGTTTCCTTTTAAAATTCCCTTCAATGTCTCGTCTTCCTTCTGGGCCTGGGTTAAGTCTTGGATGTTGGTCTGTGAGACCTGAACTGCGTGTACTGGGGCACTCTCGGGGGGTTGCCAAAAGTGGCCATGTCGTGAGCCTGCCTTCGCTTGGGCATCAGCTTTCATGTTGCCGGGTGGGGAGGAACGATGGTGACTTCTTACTTTTACCGCACCAGATTTTCTGCCTCTCGCATTCTGAAGGATATATTTGATCAATGGGGCTGAGGGTAGAGGTTTTCCGTCGTCGGAAATTAATCCTTTAGACTCCCACAGGGATAGGAATTCTGTTAGGCTGTTGCAGACATGCAAACTGTCTGAATATATGTCTGCTGGGGTCGGGAACGAATCGGGGTGCTGGACAATGTAAGCGATGGCTGCTAACTCGGCTGCCTGCGAACCTAAGTGTCCAGGCAACTTTAAAGCAATTTCTTCTGAAGCGCGTCCCTGCGCATCCTCGACATAAATACCACATCCTGTGATCCTTTTTCCATCAAGGACTCTGGAGGAGCCATCTACATAGATTCTCAATGCTTTGTCTGTGTTCGTCTATCGTCGGATGCCTGTCTTTTTTGGTACCGACTTGGGAACAAAGGGGCCTGTACTGTGCTTGGGGGCTATGATCTCGCACTCATGTGGGGTTCCTGCATCGTGCAAATGGTCGGCCAGAAACATGTGCGTTTTTGTCCGTTTTACCGTAATGTCGCTTCCTTGTACGAGTAGGATCCATCGTGCTGTTTGAATGTCGCTTACTGTGCCGTCTTTTAGTCTGCGTCCAGTAAAAGCTGTGTCGGGGTATGCTCGGTCAAAATGGTTACTGGGTTGAGTCCGGTTATGTACGAGAAGCACTGTACTGCCCAGAAAACTGCTAACAGCTTTCGCAGGCTGAAAATCCCTGCTCGACTGCATCTAAAACACGTGAGGCATAGGATATGGGTCCGAAATGATCGTGCCTTTCCTGCAGGAGTACAGCCGAAAGGGATCGGTCGGTGGTCGCTACCTCTATCGCATATGGGGAGTGTGGATCTGGGGCTTGCAAGGCGGGGATTGTGCTCAGGGCGCGATTTAAAACATTCATGGCATCCGTGTGCTGTGGAAGCCATTTCCATGGGGCCTGTTTCTTTCTGAGCTCGGAAAGTGGGGCTGCTTTTGCGGCGAATCCGTCTATGGGGTTTCTACAAGATCCAACCACTCCTAAAAATGACCGGAGTGCTGTAACATTCTGGGGCAAAGGCAAATTTAGAATGGAATCTATGCGTTTGTATTCTATTTTACTCTTCCCATGCGTGATGACCGTACCTACATTTGTGAAATTTCCATGGAGGATTTGGGCTTTCTTGGGGTTAATTTTGCATTCAATTGTTGTGAGTAGTCCTAATAATTCTGAAAGAAGCACGATGTGCGTTTCCTTGGTGTCCGTCTGTCGGAGCAAGTCATCCACATACTGAACAAGGCATTCAGGGCGGGAAAGTTTAGATAAGCCATTCGCCAATTGTCTGTGAAAAATGGAGGAGAAGTTGTGGAAGGCACGTCCACGTGTACTGCTGTCCCTGGAACGTGAACGCAAATTTATACTGGCAACCTTTGTCCACTGGTATGGACCAAAAACCATTGCTAATGTCCAATACCGTGAAAACGTTCGACTGGAGTCCCTGTTTTAACATGGTCTCGGAGCTCGTGGCAACAGTTGGGGCTGCTAGGGGAGTCACTTTGTTCAATGCCCTGTAGTCGATGGTCAGTCGCCATGAACCGTCTGGTTTTCTTACTGGCCAAATCGGGGCATTGTTCGTCGATGCTACTGGTCGAATCACTCCTTGATTTAATAAGCTTTAATAAGCAATTACCTTGACTATCTCTCCCTCGGCTTGCTGGGGGAAGCCATACTGTTTCTGGGGCTTAGGATTGGGACCTGTAATGTTAACCACTCTTGGGAATTTGCCGCAGTCGTGCTTGTGCTGGGCAAACGCTGCTTTATGTCTCTTCAAGACCTCTCTAACCGCTTTGCCTGTGGTAATGGTTTGTGCATCAAACCAGTACTCTCCTAATGAGCTGAGTCAATGGGCATAATCTACTACTGTGAGCCTGGCGGGGCACGCGCTGCTCTAGCCATTTCCCATATACATCTGTTGACTGGGTCCAATGAAAGGTTGGTGCACTCATGAAATCTATGCCTAGGATGTGTTCTGCTGTCTGGGGTAAATCTACAAAAATGACCAAGTGTTTTGTTTTAATATTGCCAATCTTTACATCCACAGGGGCTGTGATGTGTCCGTGCTGGAGTTGACCTGTAAAGCGATGAAGGGTAATGGTGTCCGTAGTGGGCCATATCTCTCTTTGGTACATGGTGGAGGAGTTTACCGTGGTTCAGGACCCTCCTGTATCCCAAAGGAACTCTACGGGGCGTCCCCGGACGGCGCATGCAACTACCGGTCTTCCGGAGTTATCCTAAAGTGTATCATGGACCCAGGTTGCGGAGCGCGAAGACCGTCAGTCGGTGCCATTCATGGCCGAAATATCTGGTCGGGTGCTAACACTGTGGATGGGTCTGGCATTGTTTCTGGGCGGGGGGGGGGGGGGAGGGGGGGTGCTTATTCCTTTGCTGCTTCGGGCGGTATTGCATTCTCGGGCATAATGTCCTTCGTGTCCACAATTATAACATTCCTATGCTTTAGCATGCTGCGCGCTTCTTCTACCTTAATTTACCCATGCGGGGTCTTGGTGTGCCCTTACTGGGTTCATTGTGGCGCCCACTCTCTCCTGCTCTGTCGTTCTCTGTACAGATTGTTCCCAAGCTCTCGATCAGCGTTTCCGACCCCACACTTCATTGTGTGTCGGGTCTGAGGAGTCGTAACTGGCACATCTTCTGTCCTGCTTCTGTGGCATGGGATACTAGTGTATGGGTCCATTTGACCGTATCGTCTGCTGATAAACGGGCGCGGGCTAACTCACCAAATACAGCAGTAAAGTGAATCCAAAGGTGTTCAGCAAAAGCTGTTGTATGCTCTCCCTTTTTCTGTCTTAGCCGGTTGAGTCCTTCTACGCATCTCCTCTATTATAGTCAATGGCGTCTAAAATGGCTCTTTTCATGCCTTGGAGGCAACCACCTCCTACCGTTTGTGAGTTGGGAAGGGCTGAACTCACTGACGGGTCGAGGCACATAACTATGAGCGTTACCTCCTCCTTCTCATCTAAACTGTACATTAGTGTCTGTTGCTTCACTAGCTCGAAAAGGTGGTGTATGTCTGATGTGCGGTGGAAAGTCTCAATCTTATCGTCGGCATCTCTTAACTGGGTGATGGTTAATGGGGTTGTATAAAGAAAATCGGGTTGGTCTTCCGTGCTGACCCTGCGCTGCATGGTGATGTGGTTCATTGTGTTGGGTGCTGCCTGTGCAGTCGGTGGTGCGGGTGCTTTTCTTTTCGGAGCCTGGGGGGCGGGAGGGGGGGCTCTATTTTGATTTTCGATCTCACTCATGTACTGTTGGGCCGTTTCACTGAGTTCCTGCCAATCAGGGCCATCTTCCTCATCTAGCTGTGGGCCAAAGGTGTCTCTGAACCCATTTTGAACAGATAGCAGGGATTGCAATTTTGCAATTTGCTGCCTGCACTTGGCATGACCCACCAAACTCTGCCTCTGTCCCGTGGTGGAACTATGGAGTGCTCGGAGGGCTGCCTACAAATCATAGCACTGTTTCCTCAATTGTTCTAACTGGTTCGCTGTTTCTTCTCTTGCCATCACATCACGTTGCGTGTCCTGGTAGGCCTTATCATAGTGAATTTGGAAGCTGCTACGGTGGGCGAGACAGGATTGGTGTGTCTTCTTGACATCATCCATCTCCTTGTCCTTCACCGCTAGCTGGTACCGCAGCTGCACATTTAATCTCTCGCTTGCACTAATATCTCCCTATCTACATCTCTCCTTCTCCTCAAGCTGCTTACGGAGTGCCCTCATGACCTCCTCCGTGACACGCAATTGCCAGACAGGACACGATTGCCATCGGCTTACGAACCTTACTTAAACCTTTCTTGTGGATCTCTGTCAGGCTGTCCCACCAAGTCTGTTCTATGCTGCCAGGAACACTTGCCTCATTTGCGCAAATTTCCGACCATTGGGGCCATCCTTTCCCCTTTAGGTATCTCCTAAGCTCTTCTTCCCATACGGGACACTGTTCTGATCTGTTGCTCGCTGCACCCTCGGGTGCCTGTGGATGCATAGCGCATTCCATTGCCTTCATGGCAATCCCAACAATTACTTCTGTCTCTACCGGAAATTTGGAACAAGGGGGAATAAAGCGGTGATGCCAATACGGGTAAGGCTCAAGCTATTTTCCGGTTTACGCAACTCCCGAGAGTTTCACGCAAGAAAACCTATCGAGTTTACCTCATATCACTTACTTAGTACGCATGCAGATTACACACTCCTGAATTTTGGAGGTTTGATCGATATTGGTTTCGCTTGTGGTTTCTTTTAATTTGAAAATTTGGATTTCTAATTCAAACACTTTTGTGGGTTCTCTCGGAGTGACACGGTCACGTTTGGGTCAATTCCCGTCAGGTGTCGCCAATGACTGTTGCCTTTTATTCCCCTGTCTTTTTCTGTGGCTCTGTTCCAATTATGGCAATCAGTTAGTTTGCCCTCCTTTCTTTTGATATCTATGTTCTAATGCTCAGAGTCGCCAGGTATCAAATGATACCACCACAAGGTTCAACCGACTATTGATCAAAGAGCCAAACACGAGTCAGTTCATTCAAAGTCAAGGATACTTTATTTACACACAATTAGTCATGCAATATAAACACTACTAGTTAACTACACCTGTAATTAACTTCAGGCACCCGGCTTTGGTCAGAGGAACAGTGGCCGCTGTCCGACTCTGGATCTATCGAGTCTGGAGAAGTAAGTGCTGCTCAGCTAGGCTCATCCGTCTGGTAGCGAGCGTTGAAATTGGACTTGCTTCTGGTGTTGCTGCGATTGGAGATGGTCGTTGCCAGGGCGCCAGGTCCAAAAGAGGTCGAACACATGGCAAACTCTTCTTCTTGTACTTGGGGGTTTTCGCGCTCTTTTGGGCGGTCCTTCAGTTTGGACCCCACTAATTGGGTGATCCCTGATCACGCTGTTCGATTCCTAACCAATAGGTGGGCGGGGACCTGGATGGCTGAACGTGTGCCAAGCGGAATTGCTTTAGGTTCCCCTGAACAGGGAGTGGCGCCGAAATGTCTGGGACTGTACGGTCTCTGGAGTACCAGTCCTTTGTTTACGTGAAAATGGGCCACCAAATGCTAATCGGCCCCATCAAAACACTAATTGGTCGGAGTTTCGATACCGTCTGGACTTCTTGCTTGCAAATATACATCTCAAGCTCCGTGACTGGCTGAGTCTTGCCTTGTCCGTTTAAGGCTTTGCGAGTTTCTCTTTCCCTCGTGGTAAGTGACCATCCCAGATGGCTACAAAGTCTGATTAAAACCCACCCCGATTAAATACGATTCACTCTAAATGCAGAGTACAGATCTACATAATCATCAGAATGCCGAAATACATTAAGATGCAGCACCGGAATTCAAAATGCGGCATTACATTTTTGACATGTGGTTTCACCAGCAGTGTGTGTGGTTTGCATACGTCAGGGGACGCAACCCTGGCCTAGTGGTTAAAGCGATGGATTCATAATCCATCGGGATTTCTCTCCGCAGTTTCGAATCCTGATGACTTCAGGACTTTGAATGCCATCTGTCAGAACAAATTTCACAAAATTAGATAATGATGAATTATAGATAAGGACATGCTTCGTTCAATGTTAATCTCCTTAATCGCGTCAAATATCAATTGTTCTGAGATCTCTGACAATAAATATTCGTCAAATTCTGCAATCTGTCCATGAACAACCCGCTCTTCAATCCATTTATTGTGACTTTAATTTCACTAAACCTACTTCTTTATCACAAATAAATAATAGGATTCGTGTACAGACTGTGATTCACACAGTTTGCTGCTCTGAATTCAAATGTGATCCTTCTGTATCACGTGGTGATGGTTCTTCCGACATCCGAGGAACATCACTCCAGAACAATGGAGTGAAGCAGAAAATGAGAGTTGAGACGCTGAAAGATGCCTTCGTACGAACGGAATATGGCGTTCGACTCATCGATCAACAGTTCCAACGCACCACAGCAAAAGACCGCACGGACCTCCTCAGATGACAAAAACTGGACACAACCGACAGAGTACCGTTCGTCGTCCAGTACTTCCCTGGAGCGGAGAAACTACGAAATCTTCTTTCCAGCCTACAACACGTCATCGATGAAGACGAACATCTTGCCAAGGACATCCCCACACCTTCACAACTTGCCTTCAAACAACCGCGCAACCTCAAACAAACCATTGTTTGCAGCAAACTACCCAGACTTCAGAACAACGACCACGCCACCACACTACTCTGACATGCCAATCTCGTCATGATGTGCCAGATCATCGACATGGGTACCACCATTAAACATGAGAACACCACCCACCAGGTACGCGGTACATACTTGTTCGAGTTGACCAATGTTGTCTACCTCATACGCTGCAGGAAAGTTTGTCCCGAAGCGTGGTATATTGGCGAGACCATGTAGAAGCTTGGACAACGGATGATCGGACATGGCGCGACAATCGTCAGGCAGGAATGTTTCCTTCCAGTCGGGGAACACTTCAGCTGTCAAGGGCATTCAGGCTCTGATCTTTGGGTAAGCGTTCTCCAAGGCAGCATTCAGGTCGCGTGACAACGCAGAATGGCCGAGCAGAAACTTGTAGCCAAGTTCCACACTCATTGCTACGGCCTCAACCGGGACCTTTGATCCTTGTCGCATTACATTCACCCCCACCCACCATCTGGCCTGGGCTTGCAAAATCATCCTACCAACTATCCTGGCTTGGGCAATTCACACCCCGCTTAAATCTGGGATCACCCCTGCAAGTGCATGCATTCTAAGTATCGTTTTGCATCTTTGACTTTGTCGATATATCTGTTCCTGGAACCTACTTCTTCATTCACCTGAAGAAGGAGCAATGCTCTGAAAGCTAGTGATTTGAAACAAACCTGTTGGACTTTAACCTGGTGTTGTAAGATATCTTGCTGTGCTCACTGCAGTCCAACGCAGGCATCTCCACATCTTATCTAATTGTAACAAGACATCCTTGCTCCTGCACTGAAATGCTCTCGCGATGAAAGCCAACGTACCACTTGCCTTCTTTGCCGCCTGCTGCACCTGCACGTTTATCTTCAGCGACTGGTGCACAGGGACACCCAGGTCTCGTGGCACATTCACATTTCCTAATTTATTGCCATCCACATAATAATCTACCTTCTTGTTTTTGCTACCAAAGTTGCGAACCTAACATTCATCCAAATTGTACTGCATCTGCCGTTCATTTGCCCACTCACTCAACTTGTCCGAATCATGTGGAGTTACAGCAATTCTGCCTGTCAGTTGGCGTTTCGTAATAGTTGGATTCCGGTCTTGCGTGGCTATCCGTGTGGAGTTTCCACATTCTCCCCGTCTCTGCGGAAAGAGGATCTTCCGGGTGCTGCGGATTCGTACCTCATTTTAAAGCTATGCAGGCTAGGTGGATAGGCCATGGGCAATGCGTGGTGTTAGGGGAATAGGGCGGGCGGGGGATTGGAGGGTTCTGGACAGAGGGCTGTTTCGGAGGGTCGGTGCAGACTTAATGGGCCGAATGACCTTCTTCGGAATTTGAGGGATTTTATGGATAACAAATTAGATTTGTCATGAGTTCCACATGACCTGATCCTTAAGGCGCCTGAGCGATGTTCATCATGATGTGATCAAATGTTTGTACCACGTGGTTAAAACGATACTCAATAATCCATTCTGCTCTGTACACGTGGTTTCAGCTCCCATCGTCGTCTGTAAAATATCTGTTGTGTCTCTGTTTGGTCCAGTTCATGAGGGTGAACTGAAAATGCTGTGATTTTTACTTTTTAATTCATGGAGGTTAATATATTCACAGAAACAAGATGGCAGATGATGTTTGAGTGCCTGGAATAATCGAACTCCTTCCATATTGAATCCAAAGTTTACGCTCTTCAAACAAAATGCTGAGTAAGTTAAGTATTTCACTACCTGACTTAATTTCTCATACCTCCCGAATTAGAAACTGTGTCTGTTCCTCTCATTCTCTGAGCCTCGATTTCCTCGGGTACTTCGTTGCCAGGGTGGGCCTCACACGCTGCTTCCTATCGGCTCTGCTGAATGGAGTCTTCGCTGTTCGGGGGACCGGGATTTGATTGTTATACCCCTCCCCCCTGCCTTTCCAGAACTTTATCCGGCCCCCAGCCAATGAGGTCACAGTGTGTGAGTGGACCATTGAGTGGTGCCAATTTACTTAATACTACCCCAATGCAACTAACTTGGGTATTTGGTTCAGGAACGGCCACCTTCTCAAACACACCCCTCTCCCGAGGTGCAGCGGTTCTCAGGTTAAATCAACACCAGTCAGCTCTCCCCCTTAGAGGAGGAAACAGGCGCCGCAGTGCAGCGACTCGTGATTTTTCATTGTAACTTCATGGCTGTGTTAATGGAAACCTATGTGGTACTAAAAAGGTGGATTATTATTCGATTATTATATCTGTCAGTCTCTATTGCTGTCTGTGTGTGATTATATATGTCAGTCTCTGTTGCTGCCAATCTGTTTCTCTCTGTGCGTGTGTGATTGTATCTGTCAGTGTCTGTTACTGTGTGTGATTGTGTGATTGTGCATGCCAGCCTCTGTTACTGTCTGTGAGTGCCTGATTCTATCTGTGAGCCTGTCATTTACCGTGTGATAGGCCTGCAATTCTTTGTTTCGGTATATGAGTATGTGGATGAATCTGTCAGCCTCGTTCTATCTGTAAGTGTGAGACAGTATCAATAAGTGTCTGCTACTGTCTGTGCCGGCGCGATTGCAGCTATCCGTGACGTTCCTGTCTGTGAGTTTGTGTTGTATCTATACGTGTCTATTACAGTTTGTGAGTGTCTGATTGTGTCTGTCAGTGTATGTTACTGTCTGAGTGTGTGATTGCATCTATCAGTGTGCACTGTTGCCGACGAATGTGTAATTTCATCTGTTGGTTTACGTTGCTGTCTGTGAGTGTGTGAGTGCATCGATCACTGTATCTTACTGTCTGTGAGTTGTGATTATATCTGCCAGTGTGTGTTACTGACTGTGTGTGCGCGACTGTATCTGTCAGTGTCTCTTACTGTCTGTGATTTTATCTATCAGTGCCTGTTACAATCAGTCAGTGTACTATTGGATCTGCTAGTGTCTGTTACTGTCTGTGAGTGTGTAATTGCCTCTATTAGCGTCTGGTACAGTCTGTGGGTGATCTATTGCACCTATCAGTGTCTTTTACAGTATGTAAGTGTGCCATTCCATCTATAAGTGTCTGTGGCTGTCTGTAAGTGTGCAATTGCATCTTTCCGTATCTGTGACTGTCCGTAAGAGTGCGATTGCATCTTTCAGTGTCTGTGAGTGTGTGATTGTATCTTTCAGTGCCTGTCGCTGTCTCTAAGTGTGTGGTTGTATCTGTCAGTGTCTGTGACTGTGAGTGTGTGATTGGATCGATCAGCGTGTGTCACTGTCTGTGCGTTGTCATTGTATCTATCAATGTTTGATACTATTTGTGAGTGTGTGAGTGTATCTGTCAGCGTTGCTTACAGTCTATGAGTGTGTGATTGTATCTGTCAGTATCTGTTACTGTCTGAGTGTGTGATTGCATCTATCTGTTTCTGAGACTGTCTCTGAGTGTGTGATTATGAGTATCACTATATTTCACTAACTGTGAGTGTGTCATAGTACCTGTCAGTGTATGTCACTTTTTGTGACTGTGTGATTGTATCTGCCAGTGTTTGGGGTTTAACCGCTCAATGCCACCAGTTCTTCTTCGGCTTCCCACTGCGCAGTCCAGGTTTCCGTACTCACTTCTCCCATAATTCTCTTCAGCCACCTCTCCTGGATGAACCTTCTACTGTTAGTACACTGGAGGGGTCCTTCGGCTACTTATCTGTGAGAAGATCGCATATTAAATTTCCATGAAGTAAAGGAGTTGGAACACGTGGTTAAGATGATGCACAATAATCCATTGCACGTGGATTCCAATCGCACCCTCGTCTGTAACGTGGTCAACTTTATGAGGATAAAATAAAAATGCTGTGATATGTAGCAATTGTTGAAGGGCTTGGCGGGTGGTGAATAGTAGAACACCTTGCATATTGAAACCACATTCAAAAACGATGAGGAAGTTACTTAATTCACTCTCTGCCCTAATTGCGCATACATGCTGAGTCGGAACCCGTTTCTTTCCCTCAGTTCGAAACTCACGAATTCGCGCAAAAGGTAAGTTCATTAAATATAGGAGCTGAATTAAGCCATTAGACCTTTCGAGTCTGCCCTGCCATTCTATCATCGCTGATATGTTCCTTATCTGCTATCTACAATGTTACAGATGAAGAGGTCGATTGCGATATCAGCCAGAGCACCTCCTCCCGAGAACACATGACCTCGGAGCGTGAGTAGGCAATTTAGACTCCTGAGCCTAACATCTTCCATGTGATCTTGGCTGAACCCATCCTGGCCTCAACTCCACCGTCCTACCCGATCTCAATAACCCTTAAGCTCCTTACCACTAAAAATCTCTCTAACTCCTCCTTACATTTACTCACTCTCCCTGCATCCAACCAGCTCTGGGGTCGCGAGTTCCACAGAATCACAAGCCTTTGGGAGAAGTCGTTTTTCCTCAAGTCTTTATTAAATTTGCAATCTCTTATTCTAAGGTTATGACCTCGCGTTTTAGAATGCCCCACTAGAGGAAGCATCAACTCCACGTCTACCTTATCCATACCTTTTGGCAGCTTATACCCCTCAATTAGATAATTGCGCATAGATTCTGAGTGAAAAACTGTTGGCCAGTCTTCCTCGGTTTGAAACTCACGGTGTCGCACAAAAACATCCGATACAACTATTACTGCGATGGCGGTAAATCGATCACTGTTCAACTGCTGAGAAGGAAGCGATGCTCACCACTATACCATTATCGCTGCATTTTCAATATTGAACACCAGGATGAATAGAACGAGGCAGATATAATCCATCAGTTCATGGGTGTAAAATGAACTAAGACGTATAGACAAGCGAGCTTGCGGGACGGGGTGGCCGAGTGGTTAAGGCGATGGACTGCTGATCCATTGTGCTCTGCACGCGTGGGTTCGAATCCCATCCTCGTCGATTTTTCATCCACCGTTTCTCGAAAGTGGGACTCATTTTTCAAAGATGGATCTGCAATCACTGATGTGACAGTCTATTCAAAGTTGTCATCCCGGATTGCATCGAGTTGGGTGAGAGGAGGGACGAATGGAGGCAAGCGTGTTTGTGGTTTAACCGCTCAATGCCACCAGTTCTTCTTCGGTTACCCACAGTACAGTCGAGGTTACCGGGTTCACTTCTCCCAGAATTCTCTTCAGCCACCTCTCCTGGATGAACCTTCTCCTTTTTGTACACTGGAGGGGTTCTTCGGCTACTTGTCTGTGAAAAGATCGCATATTAAATTTCCATGAAGTAAAGGAGTTGGACCACGTGGTTAAGGTGATGCACAATAATCCATTGCACGTGGATTCCAATCCCATCCTCGTCTGTAACGTAGTCAACTTCATGAGGATAAAATAAAAATGCTGTGATATTTAGCTTTTGTTTAAGGGCTTGGTGGGTGGTGAATAGTAGAACACCTTGCATATTGAAACCACATTCAAAAACGATGAGGAAGTTACTTAAATCACTCTCTTCCATAATTGCCCATAAATTCTGAGTTGGAAACCGTTTCTTTCCCTCAGTGTGAAACTCACGAATTCGCGCAAAAGATAAGTTCATAAAATATAGGAGCAGAATTAAGCCATTAGACCTTTCGAGTCTGTCCCGCCATTCTATCATCGCTGATATGTTCCTCATGTGCTATCTACAATGTTACAGGTGAAGAGGTCGATTGCGATATCAGCCAGAGCACCTCCTCCCGAGAACACATGACCTAGGAGCGGAAGTAGGCAATTTAGCCTCCTGAGCCTAACACCTTCCATGTGATCTTGGCTGATCCCATCGTGGCCGCAACTCCACCGTCCTGCCCGCTCTCCTTATTGGTAAGGAGTTGAAACGCCTTACCAATAAAAATCTCTCTAACTTCTCCTTAAATTTACTCACTCTCACTTCATCCAACGCACTGTGGGGTTGCGAATTCCACAAGTATCACAAGCCTTTGGGAGAAGTAGTTTTTCCTCAAATCTTTGTTAAATTTGCGATCTCTTATTCTAAGATTATGACCTTGCGTTTTAGAATGCCCCACTAGAGGAAGCATCAACTCCACGTCTACCTTATCCTGACCTTTTGGCATCTTATACCCCTCAATTAGATAATTGCGCATAGATTCTGAGTGAAAAACTGTTGGCCAGTCTTCCTCGGTTTGAAACTCACGGTGTCACGCAAAAACATCCGATACAACTATTACTGCGATGGCGGTAAATCGATCACTGTTCAACTGCTGAGAAGGAAGCTATGCTCACCACTATGCCACTATCGCTGCATTTTCAATATTGAACACCAGGATGAATAGAACGAGGCAGATATAATCCATCAGTTCATGGGTGCAAAATGAACGAAGACGGATAGACGTGCGAGCTTGCGGGACGTGGTGGCCGAGTGGTTAAGGCGGTGAACTGCTAATCCATTGTGCTCCGCACTTTATCCATACCTTCTGACATCTTTTCCTTCTCAATTAGATAATGGCGCATAAATTCTGAGTGAAAAACTGTTGGCCAGTGTTCCTCAGTTGGAAACTCACGATAAATTGCCCTTCGTGTCCAAAATTGCCCTTAGTGTTGGGTGGAGGTGTTCTTTCCAAGAGCCGGTGCAGACTCAATGGGCCGAATGGCCTCCTTCTGCACTGTAAATACTATGATAATCTATGATGAATCTAGGACAAAGGTTCGGCACAACATCGTCGTCCGAAGGGCCTGTTCTGTGCTGTATTTTTCTATGTTCTATGTGGCGCAAAAACATCCAATACAACTATTACTGCGATGGGCGGGAACAGATCCCCGGTCAACTGTTTGGTAAGCAGCTATGCTCAACACTGTACCGCCATCGCTCCATTTTAAGTTTTGGACACCAGGTTGAATAGAATGAGGCAGATAATTTCCATCAGTTCATGGATGCGAACCGCATTTAGACGTATTTGCGGCTGAGTGCGTGGGACGTGGTGGCCCAGTGGTCACGGCGATGGACTGCTGATCCATTGTGCTTTGTGCGCGTGGGTTCGAATCTCATCCTCGTGGAATTTTCATCCACTGGTTCTCTGAAGTGTCGCTCATTTTTCCAAGATGGATCTGCAATCACTGATTTGACAATCTATTCCAGGTTTTCAGGCCAGATTGCATCGAGTTGGGTTAGTGGAGGGAGGAACGGAGGCAGACGTGTTGGGGCTTCACCGCCGGTTGACACCAGTTCTTCTTCGGCCGAACACAGTATAGTCGATGTTTCCGTGTTGACCTCACCTATAATTAAGTTCTCCCACCTCTCCCAGGTGGAATTGTGCATTGGAGGGGTGCCTCGGTTCCTTGTATGTGAGAAGATCAAATATTGAAGTTCCATGAAGTGAAGGAGTTGTACCACGAGGTTAAGGGATACACAATAACCCTTGGTGCTCTGCGCTCGTGGGTCCGCATCCCATCATCTTCTGTAACGTGTCTGTTGCGTCTCTGTTTGGTCTATTTCATGAGGGTGAAGTAAAAATGCTGTCATTTTTAACTTTTCTTTAAGGGCTGGAGGTGGTGAATACTCGAACACTTGCCATATTCAAACCACATTAAAAAATGACGAGGAATTGACTTTATTCACTCCCCGCCGTAATAGCGCATAAATTCTGTGTTGGAAACGATTTCTTTCCCTCAGTTTGAAAGGCATGAAGTCGCGCCAAAAAGATAAGTTCATCAGGTATAGAAGCAAAATTAAGCCAGTCGACCCATCGAATCTGCCCGCCATTCCATCATGGCTGAAAAGTTCCTCAGCTGCTACTTAGGATATTACAGACCAAGAGATCGATTATGATACCAGCCAGAACACCCTGTCCCAAGGATCCATGACCTCGGAGCGGGAGTAGGCAATTTAGCCTCCTGAGTCTAACACCTTCCATGTGATCTTAGCTGATCCCATCGTGGCCTCAACTCTACCGTCCTGCACGCTCTCCATAAACCTTCAACTCCTTACCAATAAAAATCTCTCTAACTCCTCCTTACATTTACTCACTCTCCCTGCATCCAACGCACTGTGGGGTTGCGAATTCCACAGAATCACAAGCATTTAGGACACGTAGTTTTTCCTCAAATCTGTTTTAAATTTGCGATCTCTTATTCTAAGATCATGACCTCTGGCTTTAGAATGCCCCACAAGAGGAAGCATCAACTCCACGTCTACTTTATCCGTACCTGCTGACATCTTATGCATCTCAATTAGATAATGGCGCATAAATTCCGAATGAAAAACTGTCCGCCAGCACTCCTCAGTTTGAAACTCACGATGTCGTGAAAAACATCCAATACAACTGTTACTGCCATAGCTGGGAATGGAACCTAGATAAACTGTTTGGAAGGCAGCTGCGCTCATCACTGTACCACCGCCGCTCCATTTCAAAATTTGGATACCAGGTTGAATAGAAAGAGGCAGATAATTTCCATCAGTTCATGGATGCGAACCGAATTTAAACGTATTAGCGGATATGTGCCTGTAATGTGGTGGCCGAATGGTGAAGGCGACGGACAGCTGGTCTATTGTGCTATGAAAACATGGGTTCGAATCCCATCCTCGTCGAATTTTCATCTAGTGTTTCTCGGAAGTGGGGCTAATTTTTCCATGATGGATCTGCAATAACTGATGTGTCAATCTATTCCAATTTTTCAGGCCTTTTGCATCGAGTTGGGTTAGTGGAGGGAGGAGCGAAGACAGACGTGTTGGTGCTTAAGCGCCCGTTGACACCTGTTCGTCTTCGGCCGAACACAGGAAAGTCGATGTTTCCGTGTTGATCTCTCCTATAATTAAGTTCTGCCACCTCTCCCAGATGAAATTCCTTCTATTTGTACATTGGAGGGGTTCCATGTCTGTGCGAAGATCAAATATTAAAGATCCATGAAGTGAAGGAGTTGTACCACGTGGTTAAGGGGATGCACCGTAACCCTTGGTGCTCTGCGCTCGTGGGTCCGTATCCCATCATCGTCTGTAACGTGTCTGTAGCGTCTCTGTCTGGTCCACTTCATGAGGCTGAAGTAAAAATGCTGTGATTTTTAGCTTTTGTTTAAGGGCTTGGAGGTGGTGAATACTCGAACACTTTCCATATTCAATCTACATTACAAAATGACGAGGAATTGACTTTATTCACTCCCCGCCCTAATAGCGCATAAATTCTGTGTTGGAAACGATTTCTTTCCCTCAGTTTGAAAGGCATGAAGTCGCGCCAAAAAGATAAGTTCATCAGGTATAGAAGCAAAATTAAGCCAGTCGACCCATCGAATCTGCCCGCCATTCCATCATGGCTGAAAGGCTCCTCAGTTGCTACTTAGAATGTTACAGACCAAGAGATCGATTATGATACCAGCCAGAACACCTTCTCCCAAGAATACATGACCTAGGAGCGGGAGTAGACAATTTAGCCTCCTGAGTCTAACACCTTCCATGTGATCTTAGCAAATCCCATCGAGGCCTCAACTCCACCGTCCTGCACGCTCTCCCTAAACCTTCAACTCCTTACCAATAAAAATCTCTCTAACTCCTCCTTACAATTACTCACTCTCCCTGCATCCAACGCACTGTGGGGTTGCGAATTCCACAGAATCACAAGCATTTGGGACACGCAGTTGTTCCTCAAATCGGTTTTAAATTTGCGATCTCTTATACTCAGATTATGACCTCTGGTTTTAGAATGACCCACAAGAGGAAGCATCAACGCCACGTCTCCTTTATCCATACCTTCCGACATCTTATACATCTCAATTAAATAATGGCGCATAAATTCTGAGTGAAAAGCTGTTGGCCAGTCTTCCTCAGTTTGAAACTAACGATGTGGCGCAAGAACATCCAATACAACTATTACTGTGAAGGCCAGGAATCGAACCCGACTCAACTGCTTTTGGTCAGCACAGTTCAGATATTTTACTTTCGTGATGAATGGTTGTTCTGTGAAGGTGATGTGATTTCTTCTGTGATGTTGTTCTGATGGGAAAGTGGGGAGTGACTGGAATCACCTTCATAGAAGGAAGTTCGGGGCGGCAGTTTCACCTCTCTGGGAACATTGATCAACCTGTTACTGATTTCATCAAACTTTGCCTCAAGTCCGACCCCGAAGCGAGTCAATCACGAGCAGAGTGGCGCCGTGGGAGCGTGCTAGGCCCATAGCCCGGAGGTCGATGGATCAATACCATCTTCTGCTATTTATATTCTCACTCACACCAAACGGAAACAAGTGGCAATTCGTCAGCAGCACATCTGCCTTTTTTCTTTATTAGTATTAAAGTTTTGCTTTCAGTCTGATCCGCTCTTTGACACCTGTTCTTCAGCTACCTTCAGTACAGTCGAGGTGACTCAGTTGACTTTTCCCGGAACACTCTTCTGCCGCCTCTACTTGCTGAAAGTTCTCCTGATTGGACACTGGAGGGGTTCTTCGGCTCCTTGTCTGTGAAAGCAGCACCGGAAGTAGCTGCGGGGAGAGATTCCAGTCGCCAGAATGCAACTCTCCAATTGGATACTTCACGTCGCTCAGATCTCAGACTCTCAATAACTTCGTGTGAGGAACAGGTAGAGCGGGAATTCAGTCCTTGTGATTAGAGCAAACTGATGAATGCAGCAATGAGAATCTGCTTAACCCCAGCGGCTTGGACAAGGATGGCACTCAGATACAGGACTCAGGCTGGGGTTCAAAAGTAGGAAAAGCGTATCTTGTTTGAAATGAAATGACGATGAAGACAGAATTTAAGTCTATTCATGCACGGATCTTCATTTCGACGGCAACGCGCCAGGAAGTGTTTGATAAGGTTCCCCACGGTAGGCTATTGCAGAAAATACGGAGGCTGGGGATTGAGGGTGATTTAGAGATGTGGATCAGAAATTAGCTAGCTGAAAGAAGCCAGATGGTGGTGGTTGATGGGAAATGTTCAGAATGGAGTTCAGTTAGAAGTGGCGTACCACAAGGATCTGTTCTGGGGCCGTTGCTGTTTGTCATTTTTATAAATGACCTAGAGGAGGGCGCAGAAGGGTGGGTGAGTAAATTTGCAGACGACACTAAAGTCGGTGGTGTTGTCGACAGTGCGGAAGGATGTTGCAGGTTACAGAGGGACACAGATAAGCTGCAGAGCTAGGCTGAGAGGTGGCAAATGGAGTTTAATGTAGAGAAGTGTGAGGTGATTCACTATGGAAGGAATAACAGGAATGCGGAATATTTGGCTGATGGTAAAATTCTTGGAAGTGTGGATGAGCAGCGGGATCTAGGTGTCCATGTACATAGATCCCTGAAAGTGGCCACCCAGGTTGATAGGGTTGTGAAGAAGGCCTATGGAGTGTTGGCCTTTATTGGTAGAGGGATTGAGTTCCGGAGTCATGAGGTCATGTTGCAGCTGTACAAAACTCTGGTACGGCCGCATTTGGAGTATTGCGTACAGTTCTGGTCACCTCATTATAGGAAGGACGTGGAAGCTTTGGAACGGGTGCAGAGGAGATTTACCAGGATGTTGCCTGGTATGGAGGGAAAATCTTATGAGGACAGGCTGATGGACTTGAGGTTGTTTTCGTTAGAGAGAAGAAGGTTAAGAGGAGACTTAATAGAGGCAGACAAAATGATCAGGGGGATAGATAGGGTGGACTGTGAGAGCCTTCTCCCGCGGATGGGAATGGCTAGCACGAGGGGACATAGCCTTAAACTGAGGGGTAATAGATATAGGACAGAGGTCAGAGGTAGGTTCTTTACGCAAAGAGTGGTGAGGCCGTGGAATGCCCTACCCGCAACAGTAGTGAACTCACCAACATTGAGGGCATTTAAAAGTTTATTGGATAAGCATATGGATGATAATGGCATAGTGTAGGTTAGATGGCTTTTGTTTTTTGACTTCCCATGTCGGTGCAATATCGTGGGCCGAAGGGCCTGTACTGCACTGTATCGTTCTATGTTCTATGAAGGCCGAGCGTTCTAAGGCTCTGCATTCAGGTTGCAGTCTCTTCTGGAGGCTTGGGTCCGAATCCTACTCCCGATATTGACTTTTCCCCCCGCAGGTAAAATTTCTCCAGCTAGATTTTCAACCTGAGGAAGATCCAATATCTCCCATTCAATGGATAAGCGTCGGTCGCAGGACAGGAGATTCCTGCTTAAATACGCACAGCAAGACGCCACTGGCAAAAGCCCAGTTAATTACTCGATAATCTGCTTCAGTGACTCTAGTTGAGGAAATAACATTGATTCCAGGGCTCCGAGTAAAATTGGTTTTCAAAAGTCGTGCTGGTTGGATTACCAACAAAGAACAAAGAACAAAGAAATGTACAGCACAGGAACAGGCCCTTCGGCCCTCCAAGCCCGTGCCGACCATACTGCCCGACTAAACTACAATCTTCACATCCGTCCGAGAGAGGAAGATGGGAACTCGGTTTATTTCCTTATTGCCCCCTGTGAGGGATTACTGGATATCGTTATATATCTATGTTGCCCCTCTGTGGCGTTCTCCTGGATAACGTTTCCAGTCCAGCTTTGACAAAGCGTCACCTGGACTCGAAGCGTTAGCTCATTTGTCACCCGACAGATGCTGTCAGACCGGCAGAGATTTTAAAACGTTTTCTCCGTGGTTCCATATTTGTGAGCATTACAATGTTGTAATGTGTCATTTTGTCTCATTCATTCCTGGGACAAATGACGTGATGAGACTGCAAGAAACATTCTGACGGGTATTTGGTGCACAGCAAACAGGAGCGTGCGTTATGTTTACTTTTGGTGTTAGGGAGAATGTAAATTGCAGAAAATTGCCTCGATTCCTCGACCTCGGGGTAATGACCCAGCACGCTTCCGCTGCGGCACTCTGCTCCTTAAACCAGGAGCTACAACATTACTGCCCTGCGGTAGCCACTCAACTATTCACTTCCTCATTTAGTCTTTCAACAGGAACACACGTTTGAGCAAACTGATTCTGGTCAGCATAGGTCAGATAATTAACTTTCGTGCGCAATGGTTGTTCTGTGAAGGTGATGTGATTTCTTCTGTGACGTTGTTCTGATGGGAAAGTGGGGAGTGTCTGGAATCACCGTCATAGAATGAATTTCGGGCGGCAGTTTCACCTCTCCGGGAACATGGATCACGCTGTCACTGATTTCTTCAAACTTTGCCTCAAGTCCGACCCCGAAAGAACACAACCACGAGCAGAGTGGCGCAGCGGAAGCGTGCTGTGCCCATAATCTCATGGATCGAAACCATCATCTGCCATTTATATTCTCTCTCACATCAAACGGAAACAAGTCATTGTTTGCCAGCAGCATATCTGCCTTTTTCTTTATTAGCATCAAAGTTTTGCTTTCAGTCTGATCCGCTCTTTGACACCTGTTCTTCAGCTACCCACAGTACAGTCGAGGTGACGAAGTTGATTTCTCCCAGAACACTCTTCTGGCGCCTCGACTGGATGAGCGTCCTCCTGTTTGGACACTGGAGGGGTTCTTCGGCAACTTCTCTGTGACAGCAGCACCGGAAGCAGCTGTGGAGAGAGATTCCAGTCGCCGGGTTGCAACTCTCCAACCGAAGTGGATACTTCACGTCGCTCAGATCTTAGTCTCTCAATATCTTCGTGTGAGGAACAGGTCGAGCGGGAGTTCGGTCCTTGTTGATTCGAGCAAACTGATCAATGCAGCAATGAGAATCTGCTTAACCCCCAGCGGCTTGGAGAAGGATGGCATTGAGATACAGGACTCTGGCTGGGGTTCAAAATTAGGAAAATCACATCAAGTTTGAAAAGAAATGACGATGAAAATAGAATTTAAATCGATTTGTGCACGGAGCATATCTTTGCCGCAACGCGTCCGGATGTTGGAGCCGTCGAAGTCGCTGCGTTAAAATCGCAGTCTCGTCTGTTGGCGTGGGTTCGAATCCAACTTCTGGCATTAACATTTCCTCCACGTCGTTACGTTTCTCCAGCAAAATGTTCAGCCCAAAGAAGATCCAATACCTCCCATTTAATGGGGAAGCGGTGGCCTCAGGACATGAGATTTCTACTTAAATTCGCACAGCAAGACCCCACAGGCAGAAGCCGAGTTCATGACTGGATGACCTGCTCGTGAGTCTGCTTGAGGAATTAATATTGATACCACGACTCCGTGTAAAATTCCTCTTCTCATTATTTAAATAGCCTGTCTGGTTGGATTGCCGAGGTGACTCAGTTGACGTCTCCCAGAATCCTCTTCTGCCGCCTTTCCTGGATGTACCTCATCCTGTGTGGACACTGAAGGGCTTCTTCGGCTACTTGTCTGTGAAAGCAGCACCAGAGGAAGCTGTGGAGAGAGATCCCAGTCGCCAGGATGCAACTGTCTAATTGGATCCTTCACGCCGCTCAGATTTTAGACTCTCAATACCTTCATGTGAGGAACAGGCAGGGGGCAGTTCGGACTTTGTTGTTTGCAGAAAACGGATCAATGTATCAATGAGAAGCTCCTGAACCTCCAGCGGCTTGGAGAAGGATGGCACTCAGATACCGGACTCTGGCTGGAGTTGATAAATAGGAAAAGCACATCTGATTTTGCCCAGTTCAAGGAGACACATCCTGAGTGAGTGAGACACATCCAGAATGAGAATTGAAACTTGGTAATTTGGTGCAGTGAGGAAATCAGGAAAGGGAAGTGGGAAGTCAAATTCTGCTGTTTCTCAGTTAAAGGTGCAGTGTTTAGCTTAGTGTATGACTTGCTGAAGCTGCCCCCACCCTACTTGCTGAGAGGCAGTCATCTGTCAGTTCTGTGAAAGCTGCACCTGAAGCAGCTGTGGAGAGAGATTATAGTCGGGATGCAACTATCTCATTGGACCCTTCATGCCGCTCAGATATTAGACTCTCAATACCTTCGTGTGGGAACAGGTAGAGCGGCAGTTCGGTCATTGTTGATTGGAGCAAACGGATCAATGCAGCAATTGGAAGCTCCTTAACCCCCAGCGGCTTGGAGAAGTATGGCACTCAGATACAGGACTCTGGCTGGGTTTCAAAAAGAGGAAAAGCACATCGAGTTTGCAGAGAAATGACGATGAAGATATAATTTAAATCGTTTTGTGCAAGAAGCGTGTCGTTTGCCACTACGCGGCTGGATGGCTGATCAGTCGAAGGCGCTGCGTTAAGGTCGCAGTTTTCTCTGGAGGCGTGGGTTTGAATCCCACTTCTGACATTAAGTTTCCCTCCATGAGGTTACAGTTCTCCAGCAAAATGTTCAACTCCAGGAAGTTCCAATTACGCCAATTCAATGGGGAAGCGGTCGTCTCCGGACAAGAGATTTCTACTTAAATTCGCACATCAAGACCCCACAGGCCGAAGCCCAGTTCATGAATGGATGACCTGCTCAGTGACACTGGCTGAGGAATTAATATTGAACCCAGGACCCCGGATAAAATTCCCCCTCTCTTGTTGCAAAAAGCCTGTCTGGTTGGATTGTCGAGGTGACTCAGTTGACCTCTCGCAGAATCCTTCTCTGACGCTTTTCCTGGATGTACCTCCTCCTGTGTGGACACTGAAGGGTTCTTCGGCTACTTGTCTGTGAAAGCAGCACCAGAAGCAGCTGTGGAGAGAGATCCCAGTCATCAGGATACAACTGACTAATTGGATCCTTCACGCCGCTCAGATCTTACACTCTCAATATCCTCGTGTGATGAACAGGTCGGCGGCAGTTCGGTCCTTGTTGATTGGAGCAAACTGATCTATGCAGCAATGAGAAACTCCTTAACCCCCGGCGGCCTGGAGAAGGATGGCACTCAAATACACGACTCTGGCTGGGCTTCAAAAATAGGAAAAGCAAATCTAGTTTGAAATGAAAGGACATAGAACATAGAACCGTACAGCACAGAACAGGCCCTTCGGCCCTCGATGGTTTGCCGAGCATTTTCCGAAACCAAGATCAGGCTATCCCACTCCCTGTCATCCTGGTGTGCTCCATGTGCCTATCCAATAACCGCTTGAAAGTTCCTAAATTGTCCGACTCCACTATCACAGCACGCAGTCCATTCGACACCCTAACCACTCTCTGAGTAAAGAACCTACCTCGGACATCCCTCCTATATCTCCCACCCTGAATCTTATATTTATGCCCCCTTGTAACAGCTACATTTCCCCGAGGAAATAGTCTCTGAACGTCCACTCTATCCCCCTCATTATCTTATAAATTTCTATGAAGTCACCTCTCATGATTTGAAGTTGGGGACCAAGGGCAATGTGTCCAAGTTTGCAGACTACACTAAGATAAGTGGTAAAGCAAAAAGTGCAGAGGATACTGTAAGTCTGCAGAGGGATTTGGATAGGCTAAGTGAATGGGCTAGTGTCTGGCAGATGGAATACAATGTTGACAAATGTCAGGTTATCCATTTTGGTAGGAATAACAGAAAAAGGCATTATTATTTAAATGATAAAATATTAAAACATGCTGCTGTGCAGAGAGACCTGGGTGTGCTAGTGCACGAGTCGCAAAAAGTTGGTTTACAGGTGCAACAGGTGATTAAGAAGGCAAATGGAATTTTGTCCTTCATTGCTAGAGGGATGGAGTTTAAGACTAGGGAGGTTCTGCTGCAATTGTATAAGGTGTTAGTGAGGCCACACCTGGAGTATTGTGTTCAGTTTTGGTCTCCTTACTTGAGAACGGACGTACTGGTACTGGAGGGTGTGCAGAGGAGATTCACTAGGTTAATCCCAGATCTGAAGGGGTTGGATTACGAGGAGAGGTTGAGTAGACTGGGACTGTACTTGTTGGAATTTAGAAGGATGAGGGGGGGATCTTATAGAAACATATAAGATTATGAAGGGAATAGATAGGACAGATGCGGGCAGGTTGTTTCCACTGGCGGGTGAAAGCAGAACTAGGGTGCATAGCCTCAAAATAAGGGTGAGTAGAATTAGGACTGAGTTTAGGAGGAACTTCTTCACCCAAAGGGTTGTGCATCTATGGAATTCCTTGCCCAGTGAAGCAGTAGAGGCTCATTCATTAAATGATTTTAAGATAAAGATTGATAATTTTTTGAAGAATGAAGGGATTAAGGGTTATGGTGTTAGGGCCGGAAAGTGGAGCTGAGTCCACAAAAGATCAGCCATGATCTCATTGAATGGTGGAGCAGGCTCGAGGAGCCAGATGGCCTACTCCTGCTCCTAGTTTGTATGTTCTTATGTTCTTATGTTCATCCTCCTGCGCTCCAAAGAGAAAAGCCCTAACTCCCTCAACCTTTCCTCATAAGACCTATCCTGCAAACCAGGCAGCATCCTGGTAAATCTCCTTTACCCCCTTTCCAATGCTTCCACATCCTTCCTATAATGAGGTGACCAGAACTGCACACAATACTCCAAATGTGGTCTCACCAGGGTCATGTATAGTTGCAGCATAATCCCGCGGCTCTTAAACTCAAGTCCCCTGATCATAAATGCTAACACACTATCAGCCTTCTTCACGGCCCTATCCACTTGAGTGGCAACCTTCAGAGATCTGTGGACATGAACCCCAAGATCTCTCTGTTCCTCCAGATTCCTCAGAACCCTGCCGTTGACCCTGTAATCCGCATTCAATTTTTTTCTACCAAAATGAATCACCTAGCACTTATCAAGGTTAAACTCCACCTGCCATTTTCTGGCCCAGCTCTGCATCCTATCAATGTCTCTTTGCAGCGTACAACAGCCCTCCACCTCATCCACTACTCCACCAATCTTGGTGTCATCAGCAAATTTACTGACCCTCCTCCAAGTCATTGATAAAAATCGCAAATAGCAGACGATTAAGGTAGAATTTAAATCGAGTTGTGCACGGAGCATATGGTTTGCCGTAGCGCGTCAGGATGGCCGAGCGGTCGAACGCGTTGCCTTAAAGTTGTCGGCTCCTCTGGAGGCGTGGGTTCGAATCACACTTCTGACATTAGCTTTTCCTCACGAGGTTACATTTCTCCAGCAAAATGTTCAACCCCAGGAATATCCATTATCTCCCATTCCATGGTGAAGTGGTGGCCTCAGGACGTCAGATTCCTGCTTAAGTTGGCACAGCAAAACACCACAGGCAAAAACCCAGTTAATGGCTGGATAATCTGCTCTGTGAGTCTGGTTGAGGAATTAATATTGATCCCGGGACGCCAGGTAAAATTCCTCTTCTCGTGTTGTAAATAGTCTGTCTGGCTGGATTGTCGAGGTGACTCAGTTGACCTCTCCCAGAATCCTCATCTGGCGCCTTTACTGGATGAATGTCCTCCTGCTTGGACGCTGAAGGGGTTCTTTGGCTACTTGTCTGTGAAAGCAGCACCAGAAGCATCTGTGGAGAGAGATTCCAGTCGCCAGGATGCAACTGTCGAATTGGATACTTCACCCCGCTCAGATCTTTTAGACTCTCAATACCTTCGCGTGAGGAACAGATAGGCGGCAGTTCGGTCAATGTTGATTGGAGCAAACTGATCAATGCAGCAATGAGAAGCTCGTTAAACCCCAGCGGCTTGGAGAACAATGGCACTCAGATACAGGACTCTGGCTGGGGCACAAAAATAGGAAAAGCACATCAAGTTTGAAAATAAATTACGATGAAGATAGAATTTAAATCGATTTGTGCACGGAGCATGTGTTTTGCCACAAAGCATTAGAATGACCGAGCGGTCGAAGGCGCTGCCATACGGTCGCAGCCTTCTCTGGAGGCGTGGGTTCGAATCTCACTTCTGGCATTCACTCTTCTTCCACCAGGTTACGTTTCTTCAAATAAACGTTCAACCCCAGGAAGATCCAATACTTCCGGGTCAATGGGGAAGTGGTGGCCTGTTGAGATTTTCCAGCATTTTCTGTTTTTAACACGGGACTACACGCCAGTTCGAGGCGACCGACGTGGACACGGTGGGCGGAATGGACGCACCCTGACCTGTAAGCATTCTACGAATCTCGAAACGAGTGTGTAAGATCAGAGCAACGTGAAGTGCTCAATTGGAGAGTTGCATCCCGGCGACTGGAATCTCTCTCTCCTGCTGCGTCCGGTGCTGCTTTCACAGCCAAGTAGCCCAACCTGTATCCTAGATTGATCATGCATTATCATAGAATTTTGCAGAACAGTGCAGAAGGAGGCCAGCCGGCCCACCGGCTCCCGGAAAGAGCACCCTACCCAAGGTCAACACCTCCACCCTATCCCCGTAACCCATTAACCGCTAAAGGCAATTTTGGACACTAAGGGCAATTTATCATGGCCAATCCACCTAACTTCAGCCAGAGAGTGGTGGGTCTGTGGAATTCATTGCCACAGAGGGCGGTGGAGGCCGGGACGTTGAGTGTCTTTAAGACAGAAGTTGATAAATTCTTGATTTCTCGAGGAATTAAGGGCTGTGGAGAGAGAGAGAGGGTAAATGGAGTTGAAATCAGCCATGATTGAATGGTGGAGTGGACTCGATGGGCCGAATGGCCTTACTTCCGCTCCTATGTCTTATGGTCTTAACCTGCACATCTTTGGACTGTGGGAGGAAACCGGAGCACCCAGAGAAAACCCACGCACACACGGGGAGGATGTGCAGACTCCTCACAGACAGTGACCCAAGCCGGAATCGAACCTGAGACCCTGGAGCTGTGAAGCAATTGTGCTGCCCACAATACTACCATGCTGCCCTTAGAATCAAATTAATCTACACTATATAATTATACCGTAATCCATGTACCTATCCAATAGCCACTTGAAGGTCCCTCATGTTTCCGACTCAACTACTTCCACAGGTAATGCTTTCCATGCCCCCATTACTCTCTGGGTAAAGAACCTACCTCTGACATCCCCCCTTTATCTTCCACCGTTCACCTTAAATTTATGTCCACTTGTAATGGTTTGTTCCATTCGGGGGAAAAGTCTCTGACTGTCTACTCTATCTATTCCCCTGATCATCTTATAAACCTCAATCACGTCGCGCCTCATCCTTCTCCGTTCTGATGAGAAAAGGCCGAGCCCCCTCAACTTTTCCTCGAAAGACCTACTCTCCATTCCAGGCAACATCCTGTTAAATCTTCTTTGCACCTTTTCCAAAGCACCCACATCCTTCCTAAAATCAGGCGGCCAGAACTGTACACAGTACTCCAAATGTGGCCTTACCAAAGTTTTGTACAGCTGCATCATCACCACACGGCTCTTAAATTCAATCCCTCTGTTAATGAACGCTAGGACACCATTGGCTTTCTCCACAGCTCTACCACTTGAGTGGCAACTTTCAAAGATCTATGACAATAGTCCCCAAGATCTCTCTGCTCCTCCACATAGCCAAGAACCATAACGTTAACCCTATATCCCACATTCATATTTGTCCTTCCAAAATGGACATCCTCACACTTTGCAGGGTTAAACTCCATCTGCCACTTCCCAGCCCAGCTCTGCATCCTATCTATGTCTCTTTGCAGCCGACAATAGCCCTCCTCACTATCCACAACTCCGCCAGTCTTCGTATCGTCTGCAAATGTACTGACCCACCCTTCAATTTCCTCATCCAAGTCATTAATGAAAATCACAAACAGCAGAGGACCCAGAACTGATCCCTGCGGTACGCCACTGGTAACTGGGGTCCAGGCTGAATATTTGCCATCCACCACCACTCTCTGACTTATATCGGTTATCCAGTGCGTTATCCAACTGGCCAAATTTCCCACTATCCCATGTCTCCTTACTTTCTGCAGAAGCCTACCATGGGGAACCTCATCAAATGCCTTAGTCAAAGCCATGTACACTACGTCCACTGCTTCACCTTCATCCACATGCTTGGTCACCTCCTCAAATAATTCAATGAGACTTGTAAGGCAAGAGCTACCGCTCACAAATCCATGCTGACTATCCCTAATCAAGCAGTGTCTTTCCAGATACTCAGAAATCCTATCCGTCAGTACCCTTTCCATTCGTTTGCCGACCACCGAAGTAAGACTAACTGGCCTGTAATTTCCAGGGTTATCCCTATTCCCTTTTTTGAACAGGGGCACGGCATTCGCCACTCCCCAATCCCCTGGTACTACCCCTGTTGACAGTGAGGACGAAAAGATCATTGCAGACGGCTCTGCAATTTCATCTCTTGCTTCCCATAGAATTCTTGGATATATTCTGTCAGGCCCGGGGGACTTGTCTATCCTCAACGTTTTCAAAATGCCCAACACATCTTCCTTCCTAACAAGTATTTCCTCGAGCTTACTGTTTCACACTGTCCTCTCCAACAATATGGCCCCTCTCATTTGTAAATACTGAAGAAAAGTACTCGTTCAAGACCTCTGCTATCTCTTCAGACGCAATACACAATCTCCCGCTCTTGTCCTTGATCGGACCTACCCTCGCTCTAGTCATTCTCATATTTCTCATATCTGTGTAAAAGGCCTTGGGGCTTTCCTTGATTTTACCCGCCAAAGATTTTCCATGCCCTCTCTTAGCTCTCCTAATCCCTTTCTTCAGTTCCCTCCTGGTTATCTTGTATCCCTCCAGCGCCCTGTCTGAAACCTGTTTCCTCAGCCTTACATAAGTCTCGTTCTTCCTCTTAACAAGACATTCAACCTCTCTTGTCAACCATGGTATCCTCACTCGACCATCTCTTGCCTGCCTGACAGGGACATACATATCAAGGACACGTAGTACCTGTTCCTTGAACAAGTTCCACATTTCACTGTCCTTTCCTGACAGCCTATGTTCCCAACTTACGCACTTCAACGCTTGCCTGACAACATCGTATTTACCCTTCCCCCAATTGTAAACCTTGCCCTGTTGCACGCACCTGTTCCTCTATATTACTGAAGTGAAAGTCACAGAATTGTGGTCACTATCTCCAAAATGCTCCCCCACTGACAAATCTATCACTTGCCCTGGTTCATTACCAAGTACCAAATCCAATATGGCCTCCCCACTGGTCGGACGATCTACATACTGTGTTAGAAAAGCTTCCTGGACACACTGCACAAATACCACCCCATCCAAACTATTTGTTTACTCATGGACAAAGACGAGAGTGGTCCTAAAGAAAGAGTGCTAAATAGGGGAAAGGCCAAGTATAACAAAATTCGGAAGGAGCTAGGGAATGTGGATTGGGAGCAGCTCTTTAAGTGTAAATCCACATTTGAAATGTGGGAGTCTTTTAAGGAAAGGTTGATTCGAGTGCAGGACAGACATGTCCCTGTGAAATTGAGGGATAGAAATGGCAAGATTAGGGAACCATGGATGACGGGTGGAATTGTGAGACTTGCTGAGATGAAAAAGGAAGCATACCTTTTTCATCTAGGCGACTTAAATCTGATGAAGCTTTGGAGGAATATCGGGAAAGTAGGACACATCTCAAACGCGCAATAAAGAGTTCTAAAAGTGGTCATGACATATCTTTGGCTAACAGGGTTAAGGAAAATCCCAAAGCCTTTTATTCGTAGAAAGGAGCAACAGGGTAACTAGAGAAAGGATTGGCCCACTCAAAAACAAAATAAGGAATTTATGCGTGGAGTCAGAGGAAATGGGTGAGATTCCTAATGAGTACTTTGCATCGGTATTCACCAAGGAGAGGGACATGAAGGATGTTGAGGCTAAGGATGGATGTTTAAATACTCTAGGTCAAGTCGGCATAAGGAAGGGGGAAGTTTGGGTATTCTAAAAGGCATTAAGGTGGACAAGTCCCCAGGTCCGGATGGGATCTATCCCAGGTTACTGAGGGAAGCGAGGGAAGAAATAGCTGGGGCCTTAACAGATATCTTTGCAGCATCCTTGAGCACTGGTGAGGTCCCGGAGGACTGGAGAATTGCTAATGTTGTCCTTTTGGTTAAGCAGGGTAGCAGAGATAATCGAGGGAATTACAGACTTGTGAGCTTGACGTCAGTGGTAGGCAAACTGTTGGAGAAGATACTGCGTGATAGGATCTATTCACATTTGGAAGAAAATAGTCTGATCTGTGATAGGCAGCATGGTTTTGTGCAGGGAAGGTCATAACTTACAAACCTAATAGAATTCTTTGAGGAAGTGACAACGTTAATTGATGAGGGAAGGGCTGTAGATGTCATATACATGGACTTCAGTAAGGCGTTTGATAAAGTTTCCCATGGCAGGTTGATGGAAAAAGTCGTATGGGGTTCAGGGTGTACTAGCTAGATGGATAAAAAACTGGCTGGGCAACAGGAGACAGAGAGTAGTGGTGGAAGGGAGTGTCTCAAAACGGAGAAAGGTGACTAGTGGTGTTCCACAGGGATCCGTGCTCGGAACACTGTTGTTTGTGATATACATAAATGATCTGGACGAAGTAATAGGTGGTTTGATTAGCAAGTTTGCAGATGATATTAAGATTGGTGGAGTTGCAGATAGCGTGGAGGACTGTCAGAGAATACAGGAAAATATAAATAGATTGGAGAGTTGGGCAGAGAAATGGCAGATGGAGTTCAATCCAGGCAAATGCGAGGTGATGCATTTTGGAAGATCTAATTCAAGAGCGGACTATACGGTTAATGGAAGAGTCCTGGGGAAAATTGATGTACAGGCAGATCTGGGAGTTCAGGTCCACTGTACCCTGAAGGTGGCAACGCAGGTCGATAGAGTGGTCAAAAAAGCATACAGCATGCTTGCCTTCATCGGACGGGGTATTGAGTACAAGAGTCGGCAGGTCATGTTACAGTTGTCTAGAACATTGGTTAGGCCACAGTTGGAATACTGCGTGCAGTTGTGGTCGCCACATTACCAGAAGGATGTGGATGATTTAGAGAGGGTGCAGAGGAGGTTCACCGGGATGTTGCCTGGTATGGAGGGTGCTAGCTATGAAGAAAGGTTGAGTAGATTAGGATTGTTGTCGTTGGAAAGACGGAGGTTGAAGGGGGACTTGATTGAGATCTACAAAATTATGAGAGGTATATACAGGGTGGATAGCAACAAGCTTTTTCCAAGAGTGGGGGTGTCAATTACAAGGGGACACGATTTCAAGGTGAGAGGAGGAAAGTTTAAGGGAGGTGTGCGTGGAAAGTATTTTACGCAGAGGGTGGTGGGTGCCTGGGACTCTTTGCCAGCGGAGCTGGTAGAGGCGGGCACGATAGCGTCATTTAAGATGCATCTAGACAGATATATGAACGGGCGGGGAACAGAGGGAAGTAGATCCTTGGAAAATAGGCGACAGGTTTTGATGAAGGATCTGGATCGGCGCAGGCTGGGAGGGCCGAATGCTTGTTCCTGTGCTGTAATTTTCTTTGTTCTTTGTTCTTTGGAAAGAGTTTCCACTCAATGTTTGGGAAGTTGAAGTCACCCATGACTACTACCCTGTGATTTCTGCACCTTTCCAAAATCTGTTTCCCAATCTGTTCCTCCACATCTCTGCTACTATTTGGGGCCTACAGAAAACTCCCAACAAGGTGACCCCTCCTTTCCTATTTCTGACTTCAACCCATACTACCTCAGTAGGCAGATCCTCCTCGAACTGCCTTTCTGCAGCTGTTATACTATCTCTAATTAGCAATGCCACCCCTCACCTCTTTTACCACCCTCCTTAATCGTATGGAAACATCTATAACCAGGGACCTCCAACAACCATTTCTGCCCCTCTTCTATCCAAGTTTCTGTGATGGCCACCACATCGTAGTCCCAAGTACCGATCCATGCCTTAAGTTCACCCACCTTATTCCTGATGCTTCTTGCGTTGAGGTATACACACTTCAACCCATCTCCGTGCCTGCAAGTACTCTCCTTTGTCAGTGTTCCCTTCCCCACTGCCACACTACACGCTTTGGCGTCCTGAATATCGGCTACCTTAGTTGCTGGACTACAAATCCGGTTCCCATTCCCCTGCCAAATTAGTTTATACCCTCCCGAAGATTACTAGAAAACCTCCCTCCCAGGATATTGGTGCCCCTTTGGTTCAGATGCAACCCATCCTGCTTGTACAGGTCCCACCTCCCCAGAATGCACTCGAATTATCCAAATACCTGAAGCCCTCCCTCCTACACCATTCCTGCAGCCAAGTGTTTAACTGCACTCTCTCCCTATTCCTAGCTTCGCGATCACGTGGGACCGGCAACAAACCAGAGATGACAACTCTGTCTGTTCTGGCTTTTAACTTCCAGCCTTACTCCGTTTATTACCTCCACACCCTTTTTCCTACCTACGTCGTTGATAGCAATGTGCACCACGACTTCTGGCTGTTCACTCTCCCCCTTAAGGATCCTGAAGACACGACACGAGACATCCCTGGCACAGGCACCCGGAAGGCAACATACCTTCTGGGAGTCTCGCTCGCGACCACAGAATCTCCTATCTATTCCCTTAACCATTGAATCTCCTATTACAATTGCTTTTCTCTTCTCCCCCTTCCCTTCTGAGCTCCAGACCCAGACTCAGTGCCAGAGATCTGGCCGATAAGGCCTTCCCCCGGTAGGTCATTCCCCCCCCCCTCCCCCCCCCCCCCCCGCAACAGCATCCAAAACGGTACACTTGTTTTGAAGAGGAACGGCCACGAGGGATCCCTGCACTGTCTGCCTGTTTGTTTTCTTTCTTCTGACTGTAATCCAGCTACTCTTTTCCTGTACCTTGGGTGTGCTTACCTCCCTGTAACTATTCTCTATAGTCCCCTCTGCCTCGCGGATGATCCGAAGTTCATCCAGCTCCAGCTCCAGTTCCCTGACACGGTCTCTGAGTAGCTGGAGTTGGGTGCACTTCCCTCAAGTACAGTCAACGTGGACACCGGTGGTATCCCTCACCACCCACATCCTACAGGATGAGCATGTAACTGCCCTAGCCTCCAACCCTTCTTACCTTACAGAATATAGCTGCCCTGTGGGTCAACTGGACTTCCGGCCTCTGACTCTGCTCCCAGCCAGCTGCAGACTCTATAAACTCCTGGTTCCGTTCTCGCTCTTTGCTGAAATGAAATTAAAGGAGCACCTTACTCCCTCCTCACCTAACTCTCTCAGTCACCAAACACTCACTGTAGCAGTCAAATGCACCAAATTCACCACTAGAGCAAACAAAGTGTGCACTGTAGCTGAATCACTTTTATACTGTGAATCTAGCCTCTGGAGACTGGCCTAATCCAATTAGCTAATTAATAAGCTCCAGCTGCAAGTACCTACAAGTCGAACCTTTGTTTAAAGCTTGTTGAAAATTCACCTTCTCAACCAAACAGGAACTTTTAAGTTAATTAACTAAATTAAAGAAAGACTAGACTTTAGATCAAAATTAACCCTTTCCACCCTCAGTCACGAAACTCTCACTATAGCACGCAAATGCACCAAATTCAGAACTCAATGAAGAACGCCTCCAGTGGACAAACAGGAGGAACTTCATTCAGTGGAGGCGGCAGAGTAGCATTCTGGAAGAGGTCAACTGAGTCACCTCGACTGTACTGTGGGCAGCCGAAGAACAGGTGTCAAGGAGCGGTTAAGCGCCAGACACGTCCCTCCCTACTTTTCCTCCAAACTGCTCCAGCGTTCAGGCAATGGCACCATATTGATCGCACAGGTGTTAAAAAGTGCTTTGCAGGGCTCGTCCGGGATTGGAACCCGGGACCTCCGGCATATTATCGCAGCAGAATTGCCTACGTGAGAATCGCCAAAGCGAGAATCATGCCCTTAGCCAAACACCTGGTGATCAACGTCCAGCTGAAACAATCTTACCATTACTTCCCAACCGAAGCTTAGTTTATTAACTCAATGGGCTTCTTAATTCCTGTTGAATTTGGTTTGGTTGTTAAAGTAAAATCCAAATAAACTATTTTTTGTCCCTTGCATATCGGGATCATTGGGTCAATTTGGTTCTATCTGGTTTGTTGCCCTCCACTGCGAACAGAACAATAGACACACGGGACCAGTCTTTATAAATAGGAGCGTCGAGCACATTCTTCATAATGCAGATTCTTCATAAAAGGTTGATGCGGTGGAGTCCTTCTGCCATACCGCCCACTCCTGACACCATGTAGAAATGCTGCTCTCTCAATGACTGGCGACCAAGGTCTTGTAATAAAAAATAATTAAATTAATAATTGAGCAGCCCCTCCTGGCTTGTGCTCTGACCGCGATCCGGGGAGAACTGCTCGAATCCAGACACCTGATGATGTTAGTTCCGTCATCAGGTCATCACGTGACCTTTCGGTCTGCACAGGTCTCCTTCTGTGCCGTAATTTCTAGATTCCACCATTTTAATTTTCTTCCAGACTGGAAGTGTGGTCTTGTTCCATTTGAATTTCTAATATATTTCCAATGTAACTGATGTTGTTACACAAACAATTCAATCAGTGGAATTGTGCGTTTAGGGAGTTGAGATTTTCGAGTCTCTCAAGGCTTCTCTCCAAATCCAATGGCCATTTTCCACGAAGATTCAACCCCTCCTCACATAAACACTATTACAACATAGAAAAATACGGCACAGAACAGGCCCTTCGGCCCACAATGTTGTGCCGAACCTTTGTCCTAGATTAATCATAGATTATCATTGAATTTACAGTGCAGAAGGAGGCCATTCGGCCCACCGTGTCTGCACCGGCCGACTATTGGTCGCTTGAATGGAATAACTTCCTGGAGTGATTCCAGGCTGGTTTTAGAATGTATTCCATCGATCAAATTACTAATGAATGACACCTTGAACGCAACTGCGATGGCCGAGTGGTTAAGGCGTTGGACTTGAAATCCAATGGGGTTTCCCCGCGCAGGTTCGAATCCTGCTCGCAGCGACTGTGATTCGAATTGTTTCTTCACCTCCCCGCACAAGCCGCTGACTCTAAAATTAATGCTTTTTCCGATTGTTTGTAAATAAGCGGTTTGAACGTTAATCAAGTTCAGTCAGATACTTAACATTTTGGGGGGGGACTGAACGAAATATTCAGATGAATAAGGAATTCACACCCAAAACAACAATCAGTAAATAATAACATTTCCTGCAACGTTCGGAAGGAGACGCAGCAACGGCAGCGAATGGAAACGTGGTTTGGTTTCATTCAGCTTAATGGATTTCTGGGTAAAAAGATCGTGGTAGAAATGGAAAATATTTTATCTCTCTATCTGTTTCTTTGTTTCTTTCTCTCTCCCTCACTCATTGATTTTGTGCATCTCCGGGGACTGATTGGATACAGTGAAACTCAGCCCCATCTCATTCCAACTCTTTTGGACCAACACGTCCTGGTGATGGACGGTCTTGAATCAGTGGAAGAATCGACAACCTATTCCATTCTTGGCTCTGTGAGAAGTTCCATTCCTGGTTGTGAGGTGGCTCTGAGATAAAGGGATCGAGAGAGAACGAGGTGACTGCAGTCTGACTCTTACTCTGAAAACCAGTTCGTGCGCCCTTGTAGAAAGTGGATGTGTATGAGAACAGGAGAAAAGCAGATCATGGGCCTGTGATTGGTTTTATTGAGCAGGACCTTGAAAGGTGAAGCAAACTTCGAACCAGTCAGCGCCTGTCTGAGAACTGGCAAGGAATTAAGGCTGATATTGAAACGGTTGACCTTGAATTAGTTTAGGCAAATCGATTCTTTATGAGGTGTTGGTATATTGTTTTCAGAGACACTGTCATACTTTCTTAAAATATGATTTGTCCTTGTTTTTGTTTTGTTCAATAATTTGGGGAATCTATTTGGAGCGGGTGCAGTTGATTAATATCTGTGCCTCTTGCTTGGCAGCTCCCCGGTAAGCAGCAGCTCCATTCCGGTCGAGATCTGTGGACACAAACAGGATATCCAAACAATTGCGCACTGCTGCCATCTCCTGGTTGAACGCGAGTTGTACAACACGGTAACTCTGTATTCGTAACACATTTCAATTGGAGCAAAAGAACATTAGAACATAGAACATAGAACATGGAACAATACAGCGCAGTACAGGCCCTTCGGCCCACGATGTTGCACCGAAACAAAAGCCATCTAACCTACACTATGCCATTATCATCCATATGTTTATCCAATAAACTTTTAAATGCCCTCAATGTTGGCGAGTTCACTACTGTAGCAGGTTGGGCATTCCACGGCCTCACTACTCTTTGCGTAAAGAACCTACCGCTGACCTCTGTGCTATATCTATTACCCCTCAGTTTAAAGTTATGTCCCCTCGTGCCAGCCATATACACCCGCGGGAGAAGGCTCTCACTGTCCACCCTATCCAACCCCCTGATCATTTTGTATGCCTCTATTACGTCTCCTCTTAACCTTCTTCTCTACAACGAAAACAACCTCAAGTCCATCAGCCTTTCCTCATAAGATTTTCCCTCCATACCAGGCAACATCCTGGTAAATCTCCTCTGCACCCGCTCCAAAGCCTCCACGTCCTTCCTATAATGCGGTGACCAGAACTGTACGCAATACTCCAAATGCGCCCGTACCAGAGTTCTGTACAGCTGCAACATGACCTCCCGACTCCGGAACTCAATCCCTCTACCAATAAAGGCCAACACTCCATAGGCCTTCTTCACAACCCTATCAACCTGGGTGGCAACTTTCAGGGATCTATGTACATGGACACCTAGATCCCTCTGCTCATCCACACTTTCAAGAACTTTACCATTAGCCAAATATTCCGCATTCCTGTTATTCCTTCCAAAGTGAATCACCTCACACTTCTCTACATTAAACTCCATTTGCCACCTCTCAGCCCAGCTCTGCAGCTTATATATATCCCTCTTTAACCTGCTACATCCTTCCACACTATCGACAACACCACCGACTTTAGTATCGTCTGCAAATTTACTCACCCACCCTTCTGCGCCTTCCTCTAGGTCATTGATAAAAATGACAAACAGCAACGGCACCAGAACAGATCCTTGTGGTACTCCACTTGTGACTGTACTCCATTCTGAACATTTCCCATCAACCACCACCCTCTGTCTTCTTTCAGCTAGCCAATTTCTGATCCACATCTCTAAATCACCCTCAATCCCCAGCCTCCGTATTTTTTGCAATAGCCTACCGTGGGGAACCTTATCAAACGCTTTGCTGAAATCCATATACACCACATCAACTGCTCTACCCTCGTCTACCTGTTCAGTCACCTTCTCAAAGAACTCAATAAGGTTTGTGAGGCATGACCTACCCTTCACAAAGCCATGCTGACTATCCCTGATCACATTATTCCTATCTAGATGATTATAAATCTTGTCTCTTATAATCCCCTCCAAGACTTTACCCACTACAGACGTGAGGCTCACCGGTCTATAGTTGCCGGGGTTGTCTCTGCTCCCCTTTTTGAACAAAGGGACCACATTTGCTGTCCTCCAGTCCTCTGGCACTATTCCTGTAGCCAATGATGACATAAAAATCAAAGCCAAAGGTCCAGCAATCTCTTCCCTGGCCTCCCAGAGAATCCTAGGATAAATCCCATCAGGTCCCGGGGACTTATCTATTTTCAGCCTGTCCAGAATTGCCAACACCTCTTCCCTACGTACCTCAATGCCATCTATTCTATTAGCCTGGGGCTCAGCATTGTCCTCCACAACATTATCTTTTTCCTGAGTGAATACTGACGAAAAATATTCATTTAGTATCTCGCCTATCTCTTCAGACTCCACACACAATTTCCCATCGCTGTCCTTGACTGGTCCTACTCTTTCCCTTGTCATTCGCTTATTCCTAACATACCTATAGAAAGCTTTTGGGTTTTCCTTGATCCTTCCTGCCAAATACTTCTCATGTCCCCTCCTTGCGCGTCTTAGCTCTCTCTTTAGATCCTTCCTCGCTACCTTGTAACTATCCATCGCCCCAACCGAAACTTCACACTTCATCTTCACATAGGCCTCCTTCTTCCTCTTAACAAGAGATTCCACTTCCTTGGTAAACCACGGTTCCCTCGCTCGACGCCTTCCTCCCTGTCTGACCGGTACATACTTATCAAGAACACGCAGTAGCTGATCCTTGAACAAGCCCCACTTATCCAGTGTGCCCAACACTTGCAGCCTACTTCTCCACCTTATCCCCCCGAAGTCACGTCTAATGGCATCATAATTGCCCTTCCCCCAGCAATAACTCTTGCCCTGCGGTGTATACTTATCCCTTTCCATCATTAACGTAAACGTCACCGAATTGTGGTCACTGTCCCCAAAGTGCTCTCCTACCTCCAAATCCAACACCTGGCCTGGTTCATTACCCAAAACCAAATCGAACGTGGCCTCGCCTCTTGTTGGCCTGTCAACATATTGTTTCAGGAAACCCTCCTGCACACACTGTACAAAAAACGACCCATCTATTGTACTCGAACTATATCTTAACATGATTAAATATTATCATTGTAGTAATCATCTTGAAATCCCCAGGTATCTGATTTCTGACTGAGCTACCCAGCTCTACCCGATCTATCGGAATATGAAAGATTCCCATTGCAGCCATATTGGTTACAAGAATATCGAATCCCTGATTTAATACATTCACCCGCTTCATTGTTTGTGTATTCGTTCTATAAATACAGAGGGGGCAACGTTGCCCAGGGACAGGTGGTGGTATAGTGGTGACTGTCCCAGCATTTGACCCAGATTCAGTTCCTGCCCATCACAGTGGTGAATTATTTAATTAGATACCGCAGGTCAGGGCAGAAAAGGAGTGGACACTCCTCAAATAAAATTCACCAATTGTTTTCATCACCCATGGGTTCCTTATGTAATAACCAGCATCAATATGTTTTGAGTGGAAACTTAGTTTAAATAAACGACAATCTTCAACATTAATAACTAAGTTCTCAGTCTGCAACAATAGTAAATAGGTGGGTTAAACGGGACAAAAATACGAGCCACGCAAATTTCCGTTTACAAAATGAGCTTAAAACAATCCTAGTGGCTGAATAACTTAATCACTAAGTAAGTTACATAATTGTTACCAGTAAAAAGTTATTACTGAAACAGGATGAAAAGGGCAGCATCAGGGCACAAGGACAAGGTAATGTCTCAGACCAGTGTTAGAGTCCAATGTAATGACACACAGAACATCAGAAACATATTGCATAAATACATTTATTGTGGACTGGTGCCATCTCCTGGCTGATCGGGAGCCGTGTGACACAGACACTTTCATTCAGGAGCGTTTTAAATTGGAGTGAAATGCACACAAACAACACGAATTTATTTCTGCTCACTGTGCCAGTTATAGTGATCTGTATTAAACAGCAGGAGCGGGATCCGCAGTCTTCGCCTTGTTTTAAAATAATTTAGAGTACCTAATTAATTTTTCCCAATTAAGGGGCAATTTAGCGTGGCCAATCCACCTAGCTTGCACATCTTTGGATTCTGGGGGCGAAACTCACGCAAACACGGGAGAATGTGCAAACTTCACACGGACAGTGACCCAGAGCCGGGATCGAATCTGGTACCTCGGCGCCGTGAGGCAGTCCAGCTGACCACTGTGCCGCTATGCTGCCCTCGCAGTTTCGTTGTTGAAATGAAATCAAAATAAACAATTTTTGTCCCTTGCTTTTCGTACTGGGACCATGGGTAACTTGGGTTATTTTTGGTTTGTTGGCCTCCACTGCGAAGAGAATAAAACACATACGGGACCAGTCTTTGCCGTTGCTGAGTAAACACTGTGCAATAGTCACTCCGAACGATTCTGTCATGAAGCTGCTTTCAAGTATTCTCCTTCTCAATCTGCTGAAGGCTCAGCTGACACATTGGAGGTGAGGGCGAATCCTATCGGATGGATCTGCCTTTTTCCAGTGGTGGCTTCCGGTCATGGAAAACGGTCCACATTTTCCACGATCTCGCCATTTTATTCTGTGTGCCATTACTATGTGAGTGTTGACAACACAATTCAGCTCTTGGTATTCACCATGATTCAGTCAGTGGTGGTCTGAGGAAAGTAGGAGTCAGTCTGTGGAGCTCTGTCTCCCATAGTCTTGACGTTCAGAGTGACCGTTACACAGTCATTGTGGCGACAAGGTCCCATTTGCACATTGAGGATTCGCACCATCCGGTTATTTGACACTACCACCCTGCTAAGTGCGATCAATTTTGAAATACAATTGCTGCACATTTCAGTCCCTGACACTATATGGCAGAGTCAGATTCATTCCATATTTGTAATATACCAATCATTCTTCGGATTGTTACATATCTTCTGCAACAATCTGTCTTTGGGATTCAGTTAAGTCGCTTTGCGAGAGTCTCTGGGACTGTATGAGAGTCTGTCATTCAGTATCTTTCATACTCTGAAAACCTGTGTGAAGTTTGAACTAAATCTGTAATGATCAATCTCTAATATCGTTATTGAGTGGATAAAATCATTATGTTGTTTGCTAGTTTCCGTTAAAACGTCTGCATATCAGAATCATGACAAGACTTTCAGTGGCAGTGGGCATGCGCGTGTGTTGGGGGAGGTGCATATAGACATTTGGGTGGTGAATGAATCTTTATCGGTCAGTCCCTGCTGTGCCCAGTAACAAGTCTTACAACACCAGGTTAAAGTCCAACTGGTGTGTTTCAAACGCTAGCTTTCGGAGCACTGCTCGTTCCTCAGGTGAATGAAGAGGTATGTTCCGGAAACATATATATATATAGGCAAAGTCAAAAATGCAAGACAATGCTTTGAATACCAGCATTTGCAGGTAATTAAGTCTTTACAGGTCCAGAGATGAAATGAAAATCGCTTATTGTCACAAGTCGGTTTCAAATTAAGTTACCGTGAAAAGCCACATTCCGTCGCCTGTTAGGGGAGGCTGGTACGAGAATTGAACCGTGCTTCTGATCTGACTTGGTCGGCTTTTAAAGCCAGCGATTTAGCCCTGTGCTAAACCAGATAGGGGTAACCCCACGTTAAAGGGGTGTGAATTGGCTCACACCAGGACAGTTGGTAGGATTTCGCAAGCCCAGGCCAGATGGTGGGGGATAAATGAAATGCGACATGAATCCAAGGTCCCGGTTGAGGCCGTACACATGTATGCGGAACTCGGCTAGAAGTTTCTGTTCGGCGATTTTTATTGTCGCGCGTCCTGAAGGACGCCTTGCAGAACGCTTACCCGGAGATCAGAGGCTCAATGCCCTTGACTGCTGAAGTGTTCTCCTATGTGTTCTCTGGTGTGTCATGTAAATATTCGATTCATTCTCTATCTGCAGACTCTGTTGCTTTGTGTGGCACAAGTCTCCCCAGACCAACGAGCCAGCCGCTGATTTGATCTCACTTGAAGCAACTTTTAATTGCGTCCAAAGCCCATCAGTTTCCCCACACAATTATAAATCAGAAATATGAATGGACAATGTGACATTTATCTCTCTGTCCTGGAGCTGATCAGAAGCAGTGATGTCAGTTTGCACCACTCGCCAAGTCGGTCTGTGGATGCGCCTTGCCAATCACGTGGGTAATGTAACTCTGCCAGTCAGTGGGTTCAGTTGGCATTTTAGGAGAAATTCGAAATCATCATGACTTCATCAGTGGCCTCATGGTTAAGGTGTGTGTGATGTCAATCATGATGTGATCAAATGAGTGTCTGTTTCAGTCTTTCCGCAGGGAGTTTTCATACTGAGGAGAAACATGTTGGACATGGTCTGGGAATGTTTCACTCCGGTCCATTCCCAACATATCCTGCCCTGATGGGATGGGTTTTTACTTCCAATTGTTGCAGAACACTTTTAAATATTGATTAATATTCGTTAATTATCATTTATTAAGTATTGTTTCATATGTTTAGTGTAGTTTATATAAAAATACTAATTACCAGACGCGATAAATTTTTACTTTCATTCCCGAATCAGCCAAATTGGGTGAAAACCATCAATGAGATGCAAAGGGAGCCCCGATCATTTGTGTGGTCAGTGGTTTGTTTATGGAGCTGAGTAAATATTGTTACACAAACTATTTAATCAGTGGAATTGTGCGTTTCGGGAGTTGAGATTTTCGAGTCTCTCAAGGCTTCTCTCCAAATGCAATGGCCATTTTCCACGAAGATTCAACCCCTCCTCACATAAACACGATTAAAACATAGAAAATTCAGCACAGAACAGGCCCTTCGGCCCACGATGTCGTGCTGAACCTTTGTCTATTAATCATAGATTATCATTGAATTTACAGTGCAGAAGGAGGCCATTCGGCCCACCGTGTCTGCACCGGCCGACTATTGGTCGCTTGAATGGAATAACTTCCTGGAGTGATTCCAGGCTGGTTTTAGAATGTATTCCATCGACCAAATTACTAATGAATGACGAATTGAACGCAGCTGCGATGGCCGAGTGGTTAAGGCGTTGGACTTGAAATCCAATGGGGTTTCCCCGCGCAGGTTCGAATCCTGCTCGCAGCGACTGTGATTCGAATTGTTTCTTCAACTCCCTGCACAAGCCGCTGACTCGAAAATTAATGCTTTTTCCGATTGTTTGTAAATAAGCGGTTTGAACGTTAATCAAGTTCAGTCAGATACTTAACATTTTTGGGGGGGACTGAACGAAATATTCAGATGAATAAGGAACTCACACCCAAAACAGCAATCAGTAAATAATAACATTTCCTGCAACGTTCGGAAGGAGAAGCAGCAACGGCAGCGAATGGAAACGTGGTTTGGTTTCATTCAGCTGAATGTATTTCTGGGTAAAAAGATCGTGGCAGAAATGGAACATTTTTTAAAAATATTTTCTTGTTTCTCCTTTGTCTCTCTATCTGTTTCTTTGTTTCTTTCTCTCTCCCTCACTCATTGTTTTTGTGCTTCTCCGGGGACTGATTGGATACACAGTGAAACTCAGCCCCATCTCATCCCAACTCTTTTGGACCAACACGTCCTGGTGATGGACGGTCCTGAATCAGTGGAAGAATCGACAAACTATTCCATTCTTGGCTCTGTGAGAAGTTCCATTCCTGGTTGTGAGGTGGCTCTGAGGTAAAGGGATCGAGAGAGAACGAGGTGCCTGCAGTCTGACTATTACTCTGAAAACCAGTTAGTGCGCCCTTGTAGAAAGTGGGTGTGTCTGAGAACAGGAGGAAAGCAGATCATGGGCCTGTGATTGATTTTATTGAGCCGGACCTTGAAAAGTTAAGGAGACTTTTAACCAGTCGGTGTCTGTCTGAGAACTGGTAAGGAATTAAGGCTGATATTGAAACGGTTGATATTGAATTAGTTGAGGCAAACCGATTCTTTATGAGGTGTTGGTATATTGTTTTCAGAGACACTGTCATACTTTCTTAAAATATGATTTGTGCTTGTTTTTGTTTTGTTCAATATTTTGGGGAATCTATTTGGAGCGGGTGCAGTTGGTTAATATCTTTGCCTCTTGCTTGGCAGCTCCCCGGGAAGCAGCAGCTCCATTCCTATCGAGATCTGTGGACACAAACATGATTTCCAAACTATTGCGCACTGCTGCCATCCCCTGGTTGAACGCGAGTTGTACAACACGGTAACTCTGTATTCGTAACACATTTCAATTGGAGCAAAAGAACATTAACATGGTTAAATATTATCATTGTAGTAATCATCTTGAAATACCCAGATATCTGATTTCTGACTGAGCTACCCAGCTCTAGCCGATCTATCGGAATATGAAAGATTCCCATTGCAGCCATAATGGTTACAAGAATATCGAATCCCTGATTTAATACATTCACCCGCTTCATTGTTTGTGTATTCGTTCTATAAATACAGAGGGGGCAACATTGCCCAGGGACAGGTGGTGGTATAGTGGTGACTGTCCCAGCATTTGACCCAGATTCAGTTCCTGCCCATCACAGTGGTGAATTATTTAATTAGATACCGCAGGTCAGGGCAGAAAAGGAGTGGACACTCCTCAAATAAAATTCACCAATTGTTTTCATCACCCATGGGTTCCTTATGTAATAACCAGCATCAATATGTTTTGAGTGGAAACTTAGTTTAAATAAACGACAATCTTCAACATTAATAACTAAGTTCTCAGTCTGAAACAATAGTAAGTAGGTGGGTTAAACGGGACAAAAATACGAGCCACGCAAAGTTCCGTTTACAAAACGAGCTTAAAACACTCCTAGTGGCTGAATAAATTAATCACTAAGTAAGTTACATAATTGTTACCAGTAAAAAGTTATTAATGAAACAGGATGAAAAGGGCAGCATCCAGGGCACAAGGACAAGGTAATGTCTCAGACCAGAGTAAGAGTCCAATGTGATGACACACAGAACATCAGAAACATATTGCATAAATACATTTATTGTGGACTGGTGCAATCTCCTGGCTGAACGGGAGCCGTGTGACACGGACACTTTCATTCAGGAGCATTTTAAATTGGAGTGAAATGCACACAAACTACACGAATTTCTTTCTGCTCACTGTGCCAGTTAGAGTGATCTGTATTAAACAGCAGGAGCGGGATCCGCAGTCTTCACCTTGTTTTAAAATAATTTAGAGTACCCAATTAATTTTTCCCAATTAAGGGACAATTTAGCGTGGCCAATCCACCTAGCATGCACATCTTTGGATTCTGGGGGCGAAACCCACGCAAACACGGGAGAATGTGCAAACTTCACACGGTCAGTGACCCAGAGCCGGGTTCGAATCTGGGACCTCGGCGCCGTGAGGCAGTCGTGCTGACCACTGTGCCGCTATGCTGCCCTCGCAGTTTCGTTGTTGAAATGAAATCAAAATAAACAATTTTTGTCCCTTGCTTTTCGTACTGGGATCATGGGTAAATTGGGTTATTTTTGGTTTGTTGGCCTCCACTGCGAACAGAATAAAACACATACGGGACCAGTCTTTGCCGTTGCTGAGTGCTGAGTAAGCACTGTGCAATGGTCACTCCGAACGATTCAGTCATGAAGCTGCTTTTCAAGTATTCTCTTTCTCAATCTGCCGCAGGCTGAGCTGACACATTGGAGGTGAGGGCGAATCCTATCTGCTGGATCTGCCTTTTTCCAGTGGTGGCTTCCGGTCATGGAAAACGGTCCACATTTTCCACGACCTCGCCATTTTATTCTGTGTGCCATTTCTATGTGAGTGTTGACAACATAATTCAGCTCTTGGTATTCAGCATGATTCAGGGACAGCACGGTAGAATAGTGGTTAGCACTATGGCTTCACAGCGCCGGGTCTCAGGTTCGATTCCCACTTGGATCACTGCCTGTGTTCTCCCTGTGTCTGCGTGGGTTTCCTCCGGGTTTCCGGTTTACCTACCACACTCCAAAGATGTGCAGTATAGGTGGATTGGCCATGCTAAATTACCCTTCGGTTAGATGGGGTTGCTGGGATACGGGGAAAGGGTGGACGCGTGGGCTTCAGTGGGGTGCTATTTGAAGAGCCGGTGCAGATTCCATGGTACGAATGGCCACCTCTGCACTGTAAATTCTATGATTCTATATTCCCTTAAAAAATGCATAATGAATTAAAACCGCTTATTGTCACAAGTAGGCTTCAAATGAAGTTACTGTGAAAAGCCCATAGTCGCCACATTCCGGCGCCTGTTCGTGGAGGCTGGTACGGGAATTGAACCGTGCTGCTGGCCTGCTTTTGTCTGCTTTAAAAGCCAGCGATTTACCCCAGGGTGCTAAACCAGCTCCTGTCTGGTTTTTAGTCTAAACCATTCATCTCACACGTCTCCAGACTGAAAATCATCTTTCGTCGTTTGAAGTTCTAGACTGTCCACGTATCAGTTCAGAAAATGTCCAAGTTTGTACCACCATCAAACTTTGAAACTGTTCCCTCTACACCATGTTCTAGCACATTGCTATATACCAGGGAAAGCAAATATTCCAGTAGGAACCCATGTCGAACACTACAAACCTTCTTCCAGTCCGAAAATTCTCTACTGGCCATTATATTCTGTTTCTGATTATTCAACCACATTTATATCCATATTGCTGCTGTCCCTTTTATTCCAGGAGCTGTAACATTTCGCTAATTCTGTGCAGTTTTGGTTTCCTTATTTAGGTAAATACGGTTCAGAGGAAGTTTCCTCGATTGGTCCAGGAATGAGCGGGTTTTCTAATGAGGAAAGGTTAGACAGACTGCACTTGTTTCCAATGGAGATGTGAAGAGTGACAGTTGATTTGATTGAAGTACATCAGATTTTGAATGGTCTTGGCAAGGTGGACGTGGAAAGGATGTCGCTGCTTGTGGGTGAGACCAGAACTACTGGGCAGTTAAAAACAAGGATGTCGCCCTTTTCGGATGGAGATGTGGAAATTTCTCACTCCCAGAGAGTTGTGCGACTTTGGAACTCTGCCTCAGAAGGCGGCGGAAGCGGGACATTGATTATTTTAAAGGCGGAGATTCAGCAAATAAATCAAAGGTTTATCGGGGTTACATACAAATATTGCATTCAGCCAACTACCTGGATGCACAAGCGTTCGTTTGTTTTACTTGATATCTGAGGATAAATTCAGAGTCCTCCACCATGGTGAAACGGTCTTTAAATGTCGCGTTCGTTTCTTCACGTGTTCTGTACTGACACATTCTCTGGAGCTCAAACCTGCTCCCGAATTCAGTCAATGACACCACATGGATCGTACTGATTAAACATGAACAGGGCTCGTCCGGGATTTGAACCAGGGACCTCTCGCATTTTACCGTTAACGGAAGTCCCTAAGCGAGAATCATACCCCTAGACCAACGAGCCAACCGACAAGTGGCCGTCACTCAAACCATTGCTTCTCGAAGCCTATTGTATCAGCTCAATGCGCTTTTTAATTCCTTTTCAATTTGGTTTCGTTGTTGAAATAAAATCAAAAGAAACATTTTTTGTCCCTTGCTTTTCGTACTGGGATCATTGAGTAAATTGGAGTATTTTTGGTTTGTTGGCCTCCACTGAAAACAGAATAAAACACATACGGGACCAGTCTTTGCCGTTGCTGAGTAAGCACTGTGCAATGGTCACTCCGAACGATTCTGTCATGAAGCTGCTCTTCAAGTATTCTCTTTCTCAATCTGCTGAAGGCTGAGCTGACACATTGGAGGTGAGGGCGAATCCTATCTGCTGGATCTGCCTTTTTCCAGTGGTGGCTTCCGGTCATGGAAAACGGTCCGCATTTTCCACGATCCCGCCATTTTATTCTGTGTGCCATTTCTATGTGAGTGTTGACAACATAATTCAGCTCTTGGTATTCACCATGATTCAGTCAGTGGTGGTCTGTGGAAAGTAGGAGTCAGTCTGTGGCGCTCTGTCTCCCATAGTCTTGACGTTCAGAGTGACCATTACACAGTCCTTGTGGCGACAAGGTCCCATTTGCACATTGAGGATTCGCACCATCCGGTTATTTGACACTACCACCCTGCTAAGTGCGATCAATTTTGAAATACAATTGCTGCATATTTCAGTCCCTGACACTATATGGCAGAGTCAGATTCATTCCATATTTGTAATATACCAATCATTCTTCGGATTGTTACATATCTTCTGCAACAATCTGTCTTTGTATTCAGTTAAATCGCTTTGCGAGAGTCTCTGGGACTGTATGAGAGTCTGTCATTCATTCAATATCTTTCATTCTCTGAAACTCTGTGTTAAGGTTGAACTAAATCTGTAATGATCAATCTCTGATATTGTTATTGAGTGGACAAAATCATTATGTTGTTTGCTAGTTTCCGTTAAAACGTCTGCATATCAGAATCATGACAAGACTTTCAGTGGCAGTGGGCATGCGCGTGTGTTGGGGGAGGTGCATATAGACATTTGGGTGGTGAATGAGTCTTTATCTGTCAGTCCCTGCTGTGCCCAGTAACAAGTCTTACAACACCAGGTTAAAGTCCAACAGGTGTGTTTCAAACGCTAGCTTTCGGAGCACTGCTCGTTCCTCAGGTGAATGAAGAGGTATGTTCCGGAAACATATATATATAGGCAAAGTCAAAAATGCAAGACAATGCTTTGAATGCCAGCATTTGCAGGTAATTAAGTCTTTACAGGTCCAGAGATGAAATGAAAATGAAAATGAAAATCGCTTATTGTCACAAGTAGGTTTCAAATTAAGTTACCGTGAAAAGCCACATTCCGTCGCCTGTTAGGGGAGGCTGGTTCGAGAATTGAACCGTGCTTCTGATCTGACTTGGTCGGCTTTGAAAGTCAGCGATTTAGCCCTGTGCTAAACCAGATAGGAGTAACCCCCCCTCCCCGTTAAAGGGGTGTGAATTGGCTCACACCAGGACAGTTGGTAGGATTTCGCAAGCCCAGGCCAGATGGTGGGGGATAAATGAAATGCGACATGAATCCAAGGTCCCGGTTGAGGCCGTACACATGAATGCGGAACTTGGCTAGAAGTTTCTGTTCGGCGATTTTCCTTGTCGCGCGTCCTGAAGGCCGCCTTGCAGAACGCTTACCCGGAGATCAGAGGCGCAATGCCCTTGACTGCTGAAGTGTTCTCCAACGTGTTCTCTGGTGTGACATGTAAATATTCGATTCATTCTCTATCTGCAGACTCTGTTGCTTTGTGTGGCACAGGTCTCCCCAGACCAACGAGCCAGCCGCTGATTTGATCTCACTTGAAGCAACTTTTAATTGCGTCCAAAGCCCATCAGTTTCCCCACACAATTATAAATCAGAAATATGAATGGACAATGTGACATTTATCTCTCTGTTCTGGAGCTGATCAGAAGCAGTGATGTCAGTTTGCACCACTCGCCAAGTCGGTCTGTGGATGCGCCTCGCCAATCACGTCGGTAATGTATTTCTGCCAGTCAGTGGGTTCAGTTGGCATTTTAGGAGAAATTCGAAGTCATCATGACTTCATCAGTGGCCTCATGGTTAAGGTGTGAGTGATGTTAATCGTGATGTGATCAAATGTGTGTCTGTTTCAGTCTTTCCGCGGGGAGTTTTCATGCTGAGGAGAAACATGTTGGACATGGTCTGGGAATGTTTCACTCCGATCCATTCCCAACATATCCTGATCTGATGGGATGGGCTTTTCCTTCCAATCGTTGCAGAACACTTTTTAAATATTGATTAATATTCGTTAATTATCATTTATTAAGTATTGTTTCATACGTTTAGTGCAGTTTATTTAAAAATACTAATTATCAGACGCGATAAATTTTTACTTTCATTCCCGAAACAGCCAAATTGGGTGAAAACCATCACTGAGATGCAAAGGGAGCCCCGATCATTTGTGTGGTCAGTGGTTTGTTTATGGAGCTGAGTAAATATTCCAGAGCAGAGCCGCTGCGAGCGGGGTTCGAACTTCCACGGGGATACAATAATGTGGGTTTGCCGTTTGTGTCCACACATTTGGCGAGGAATGGAGCTGCTGCTGCCCGGTGAGCTGGGCAAGCAAGAGACACAGATATTGGCCAACTGCACCCGCTCCAAATAGATTCCCCAAACTACTGGACAAAACAAAAACAAGCACAACTGATCTTTTCAGAAACTATGTCAGTCTCTTCGAAAACAATATGCCAACACCGCTTCAAGATTCGATTTGCTGTAAGAATTCACTATGAACTGCCTCAATGTCAGCCGTAATTCCTTACCAGCTCTCAGTCAGAAGCTGACTGTTTCGAAGTTTCCGTCACTTTTCTAGGTCCGGTTCAGTAAAATCAATCACACCCCCATGATCTGCTTTTCTCCTGTTCTCAGACACATCCACTTTCTACAAGTGCGCACGAAATGATTTGCAGAGTAAGAGTCAGACTCGTTAGCTCTCGATCCCTTTATCCCAGAGCCACCTCACAACCAGGAATGGAACTTCTTACAGAGCAAGAATGGAATAGTTTGTCGATTCTTCTACTGATTCACGACCGTCCATCACCAGGACGAATTCGTCCAAAAGAGTTGGGATGAGATGGGGCTGAGTTTCACTGTGTATCCAATCAGCCTCCGGAGAAGCACAAAAACAGTGAGTGAGGGAGAGAGAAAGAAACATATAGAGAGACAACAGAAAGAGAACAAGAAAATATTTTTTTTAAATGTTCCATTTCTGCCACGATCTTTTTACCCAGAAATACATTCACCTGAATGAAACCGAACCACGTTTCCATTCGCTGCCGTTGCTGCTTCTCCTTCCGAACGTTGCAGGAAACTTTATTATTTATTGATTGTTGCTTTGAGTGTGAACTCCTTATTTATCTTTATGTTTCGTTTAGTTTCCAAAAAGAACGTTTTTCTAAAAAACTGAATTCGATAAATGTTAGTACCGTTGACAGACAACCAACCGAAATTCCGATTCATTGTCGAGCCGGCAGCTTTTCCGGGGAGTTGAACAAACATTTCGAATCACACTCGTATCTGCGGGGGGGGAAACGCTATTGGATTTGAGGTCCAACGACTTGACCACTCGGCCATCACAGCTGCATCAATCAACAGTAATTTGGTCGATAGAATACATTCTAAAGCCGGCCTGGAATCACTCCAGGAAGTCATTGCATTCAAGCGATCAAAGCGTCCCCGGGGTTTATGTGAGGAGGGGTTGAATCTTGTGGAAAATAACCATTCGATTTGGAGAGATGCCTTCAGATATTCGAAAATCTGAGTTCCCTAAACGCACAATTCCACTGATTAAATAGTTTGTGGAACAACATCAGTTACATTGGAAAAATATAAGAAATTCATGTTCCTTTTCAAATGCAGCAGCACTAAACTTCCCAGTCTGGATGAAAATTAAAATTATGAATCTAGAAATTAGAGCACAGAGGGAGACCAGTGGAGACCGAATGGTCACGTGATGACGCAACTAAAATGATCACGTGTCTGGATTCCTGCAATTCTCCCCGGATCGCGGTCAGAGCACAAGCCAGGAGGAGCAGCTCAATTATTAAATCAATTATTTTTTTATTACAACTCCTTGGTTTCCAGTGATTCAAAGACGACCATTTCTACATGGTGTCAGGAGTGGACATTATAGCAGAAGCATTTGAACGCATCAACCTCCTTGCTTCATAGAATCGTAGATTCTCCAGCGCAGAAAGCCATTCGGCCCAACAAGTCATTACTTACCCTCCGAATGAGCACCGCAGCCACTCTCCACAAGAAGAGGTTTAATGGGCAATGCAGCAGCTCGGCTAGCTCAGTCGGTAAAGCATGGAACTCTATAATCCCAGAGTCGTGGGTTCGAGCCCCATGTTGGGCGCTTCCTTACTATTATCGGTAAAGATTGATGCTGAATCAATCAAGACGTCAAGGTTATGTCGCTGGACTGAGAATCCAGAGGTCTGAACTAACCCTTGGTGACAAGATTTAACAAATCTGGAATTGAAATTTCGTCTCAGTAATGGCGCAGAAAGGTTCTGCTTCAGGCGGATCAATTTCCACAACTGGGAACACATTTACACAACAGGGAACGATTTGACACAACCACAGTGAAGATCTGTCACCAGCAGAGTGACGGTTCCGACAGAGAGAGCACAGTTACACAGCAGAGAGCACGGTTACACAGCAGGATATACATTTTCAAACAGAGCCTCTCTGTGTGCAGCAGAAAACACATTTTCCGAAAAAAACAGTCTCTTCATATCGGCACCTTTTCTGTGTGTCATTGTGTGTGTGTCCTGATAGTCTCTTCCTGCATTTCTCTGTGTCTTTCTCTGTCTGTCACAGCCGTGATGATGTTACGGATTCATCTCACTTTTCCCAAAGAGTAATTGTGATTGACAGATACAGAAATATTTCCACACTGACATTCAGTACCAATGTCTGATAGAGACTGAATTCCACTCTCACAAAACGTACCAGACATTGACTCATAATAAAGGCATCCTGCTCTCACAACCTGTTCCAGAGACTGAGGTGCAGACTGTTCCCTCCACTCGCGAACACTACCTGTGATTTACAGATACAGAACAAATCTCAGTCAGGTGAGTAGCAGAGTTTGATGGGTACGACATGTATTCCACAATCGCCTTCTCTGCGCCAGATAATTCGACGCAGTCGACATACGGTGTCTGTGTTGTTTTAACAAGAGTTTTACACAAGAACCGGAACACATTTACACAATATCAGGGTATAAGACGGAGGAGCAGAAGTAGACCATTCAGCCTATCGAATGTGCTCTGTATTTCAATGAGATAATGCTTGATCTGATATATGCTGTGTTATGACCTCATACGGTGGCACGCTGTCACAGTGGCTACCTCACAGCGCCCGCGATCCGGGTTCAATTCCAGCCTTTGGTCACTGACTGTATGGAGTTTGCACTTTTTTTCTTTGTCTATGGGTTTCCTCCGGGTGCTGCGATTTCCTCGCACGTCCAAATGTGTGTGGGTTAGGTGGAATGCCCATGCTAAATTGCCCCTTTGTGTTTATAAAGTTGGGTAGTGCGTTACAGGGATGTGGTTGGGGCATAGAGACACTTTCAGAGGGTCGGTGCAGAGTCGATGGGCCGAATGGCCACCTTTTACATTTTAATGATTTCATGATGATCCTCATGCCCACTTTCCCGACTTTTCATCTCTAGATTTCATGATTAACCTTTAAAACCAATACTCCAACTAAGCCTCAGGTACCAGTAACTCCTCAATGGGCGCTAATTTTCCGGCTGCCAATCATTTGATCAGTCTGAGGGAAGTCGAATCCTGGAAACATCATAAATTGATCCAGTTCCAAAGTAAATTAAGTCGCTTCAGTCCCTGATAACCATAGGCTGCTTTCCCCGTTGACGGTGAGATCTGACTGATGGTGATTTAACCTGAGGATCACGATACCTCAGGCGAATGGCAAGGCTGCGAAGGCGGGGTTTTCCTGATTCAGTTCTATTGTAACCGTGTGATCTGAATCTAATTAACCTGGTTCTCACTCTGTTAATATTGTCTCACGCTGAGGCAGACCTCACCGATTGGATAGACGAGTGATCGTTCTTCAGTCTTGTCATGGACGAATCCGCTAAATATAAGACCATAAGACCATAAGAAATAGGAGCGGAAGTAAGGCCATTCGGCCCATCGAGTCCACTCCGCCATTCAATCATGGCTGATTTCAACTCCATTTACCCGCTCTCTCTCTCCACAGCCCTTAATTCCTCGAGAAATCAAGAATTTATCAACTTCTGTCTTAAAGACACTCAACGTCCCGGCCTCCACCGCCCTCTGTGGCAATGAATTCCACAGACCCACCACTCTCTGGCAGAAGAAATTTCTCCTCATCTCTGTTCTAACGTGACTCCCTTTTATTCTACGGCTGTGCCCCCCTGTCCTAGTCTCCCCTGCTAATGGAAACAACTTCCCTACATCCACCCTATCTAAGCCATTCATTATCTTGTAAGTTTCTATTAGATCTCCCCTCAACCTCCTAAACTCCAATGAATATAATCCCAGGATCCTCAGACGTTCATCGTATGTTAGGCCTACCATTCCTGGGATCATCCGTGTGAATCTCCGCTGGACCCGCTCCAGTGCCAGTATGTCCTTCCTGAGGCGTGGTGCCCAAAATTGCTCACAGTATTCTAAATGGGGCCTAACTAATGCTTTATAAAGCTTCGGAAGTACATCCCTGCTTTTATATTCCAAGCCTCTTGAGATGAATGACAACATTGCATTTGCTTTCTTAATTCCGGACTCAACCTGCAAGTTTACCTTTCGAGAATCCTGGACTAGGACCCACAAGTCCCTTTGCACTTCAGCATTTTGAATTTTGTCACCGTTTAGAATATAGTCCATGCCTCTATTCTTTTTTCCAAAGTTCAAGACCTCGCGCTTGCCCACGTTGAATTTCATCAGCCATTTCTTGGACCACTCTCCTAAACTGTCTAAATCTTTCTGGAGCCTCCCCACCTCCTCCATTCTACCTGTCCCTCCACCTATCTTTGTATCACCGGCAAACTTAGCCAGAATGCCCCCAGTCTCGTCATCTAGATCGTTAATATATAAAGAGAACAGCTGTGGCCCCAACACTGAACCCTGCGGGAGACCACTCGTCACCGGTTGCAATTCCGAAAAAGAACCTTTAATCCCAACTCTCTGCCTTCTGCCTGACAGCCAATCTTCAATCCATGTTAGTACCTTGCCTCGAATACCATGGGCCCTTATTTTACTCAGCAGTCTCCCGTGAGGCACCTTATCAAAGGCCTTTTGGAAGTCGAGATAGATAAAATCCATTGGCTCTCCTTGGTCTAACCTATTTATTATCTCTTCAAAGAACTCTAACATGTTTGTCAGGCACGACCTCCACTTACTAAATCCATGCTGACTTGTCCTAATCCGACCCTGCACTTCCAAGAATTTAGAAATCTCATCCTTAACAATGGATTCTCGAATCTTGCCAACAACCGAGGTTAGGCTAATTGGCCTATAGTTCTCCCTCTTTATCCTTGTTCCCTTCTTGAACAGGGGGTTACAACAGCGATTTTCCAATCCTCTGGGACTTTCCCTGACTCCAGTGACTTTTGAAAGATCATAACTAACGCCTCCACTATTTCTTCAGCAATCTCCTTTAGAACTCTGGGATGTAGCCCATCTGGGCCCGGAGATTTCTCAATTTTTAGACCTCTTAATTTCTCTCGCACTTTCTCCTTTGTGATGGCTACCATATTCAACTCTGCCCCCTGACTCTCCGGAATTGTTGGGCTTTTACTCATGTCTTCTACAGTGAAGACTGACGCAAAGTACTTATTTAGTTCCTCAGCTATTTCCTTGTCTCCCATCACTAGATTACCAGTGTCATTTTGGAGCGGACCAATGTCAACTTTTGCCTCCCGTTTGTTTTTAATGTATTTAAAGAAACTTTTACTATCATTCCTAATGTTACTGGCTAGCCTACCTTCATATTTGATCCTCTCTTTCCTTATTTCTCTCTTTGTTATCCTCTGTTTGTTTTTGTAGCCTTCCCAATCTTCTGACTTCCCACTACTCTTTGCCACATTTATAGGCTTTCTCTATTGCTTTGATGCATTCCCTAACTTCCTTTGTCAGTCATGGCTGCCGAATCCCCCCTCTGATAATCTTTCTTTTCTTTGGGATGAACCTCTGTACTGTGTCCTCAATTGCACCCAGAAACTCCTGCCATTGCTGTTCTACTGTCATTCCCACTAGGCTCTGCTCCAAGTCGATTTTCGTCACCCACCCCCTCTCTCTCTCACCCACCCCCTCTCTCACCCACCCCCTCTCTCTCACCCACCGCCTCTCTCACCCCTCTCTCTCTCACCCCCCCTCTCTCTCTCACCCCCCTCTCTCTCTCACCCCTCTCTCTCTCACACAGTTCCTCCCTCATGCCCCTGTAGTTACCTTTATTTAACTGTAACACCTTTACATCTGATTCTACCTTCTTTCTTTCAAATTGGAGATTGAATTCTACCATATTATGATCACTAATCCTAACTCCTAAGTGCTCCCTTACTTTAAGATCTTTAATCAAGTCTGGCTCATTACATAACACTAAGTCCAGTATGGCCTGTTCCCTCGTGGGCTCCATCACAAGCTGTTCCAAAAAGCCCTCCTGTAAACATTCAATGAATTCCCTTTCCTTGGGTCCACTGACAGCATTATTTATCCAGTCCACCTGCATATTGAAGTCCCCCATGATCACTGTGACCTTGCCTTTCTGACATGCACTTTCTATTTCGTGGTGCATTTTGTGCCCGCGGTCCTGACCTCTGTTTGGAGACCTGTACGTAACTCCCATTATGTTTTTTATGCCTTTGTGGTTCCTCAACTCTACCCACAGAGACTCCACATCATCTGACCCTATGTCGTTTAGTGCTGTTGATTTAATTTCATTCCTAATTAACAAGGCAACCCCGCCCCCTCTGCCCACCTCTCTGTCTTTTCGATAGGTTGTGAATCCCTGGATGTTTAAATGCCAGTCCTGAACCCCCTGCAACCATGTCTCTGTGATGCCTACCACGTCATACCTGCCAGTCATAATCTGGGCCACAAGCTCATCTACCTTGTTCCGTACACTGCGCGCATTTAAATATAGCACCTTTAATTCTCTATTGACCGTCCCTTTTTGTTTTCTGAGTGTGGTGTACCTTGGTTTACTGAGCCTTTCCATACACTGTGTCATATTTTGTGGGATGGGGACTATCGTAACCTCTCCTGAGTTTTGTCTTTTCGTGCTTTTTTGTATTCCTAAGCAGATATGCTTCCCACTGATTACTTCACCTCTTGGTTCCCTGACTTTCCCTTCCCCCCCAATCTTTAGTTTAAAGTCCTATTGACCACTCTATTTACTCTTTTCGCCAGAACACTGGTCCCAGCTCGGTTCAGGTGGAGACCATCCCAACGGTATAGGTCACCCCTGTCCCAAAGCTGATGCCCGTGTCCCATGAAAAGGAACCCCTCTTTCCCACACCACTCTTTCAGCCACGTGTTAACTTCCCTTTTTCTTGCCTCCCTATGCCAATTTGCACGTGGCTCGGGCAGTAATCCGGAGATTATGACCCTTGAGGACCTGTTTTTTAATTTGAATCCTAGCTCTTTATAATCTCGAAACAGGTCCTCTTTCCTAGACGTGTCTATGTTGTTGGTACCGACATGGGCCACAACAACTGGATCCTCCCCCTCCCTCTCAGTATCCTTTCAAGCCGGTCAGATATACCAGGCAACGTACCATGTGGGACTCTTTATCCTCCTCACAAAGGATACTATCTATCCCCCTGATAATATAATCCCCTACAACTACAACTTGCCTATTTACTCCCTCCCCTTGAATGGCCTGCTGAACCATGGTGCCTTGGTCAGCTGACTCATCCTTCCTGCAGCCCTGTTCGCCATCCACACAGGGAGCAAGTGCCTCATACCTGTTGGACGGGGTCAAGGGCTGAGGCTCCTGAGTTCCTGGCTGCTGGTTCCCTTTAACTGCCTGACCTGCAGTCACACCCTGCTGTCCCTGGCCACTGGCAGGATTTAAACTAGTTACTCTGACAGGTGTGACTGCCTCCTGAAACACAGTGTCCAGGTGAGTCTCCCCCTCCCGGATGTGCTTCATTGTTTGAAGCTCAGACTCCAGCTCATCAACTCTGAGCCGGAGCTCTTCGAGCAGCCAACACTTACTGCAGATGTGGTCGCTGCAGCTCGCAATGCGGTCTGCCAGCTCCCACATCAAGCAGCTCAAGCACATCACCTGACCAGCCATCACTAATTAATTAATTAGTTTAATTTAAGTTTACGAGTTAAGCTGTGTTTTTTTAAAATGTGGTGCCGATTTGCGATCAACCACAATATGAAGGCACTTTCTGGAAGGTTTACCTTTCAACCAGCAATAGTCTCATCGTACCACAATAATTTATCATTCATCTGCTCCAAGTATACTTTCACGACTCGCTGAAAGAATATAATCCCTATTTCCTGGGGAATAAAGCCAGGCAGGAGTAGAAACCTGTAACTGAATGATCAGAAAATGTCCATCGTGAAATGTGTGTTCCGATGATCGACGGATTCCTCTGTGAAGCCGGGAGCGTTTGTTTTTGCTGTCAAATGCTGGTTGATTCCAGTCTTTCAGCGGGGGCCTTTCACACTGTGTGGAAACATCTTGGACATGATATTGAAGTGTTTCCCATCAGTCCATTCATAAAAGTCCCTGAATGTGATGGTAATTCATTTTATTGAAAAACACTGCATTTCCAACATTGAACACGGGGCTGGAGTCAAAGATCATAGAATTTACAGTGCAGAAGGAGGCCATTCGGCCCTTCGAGTCTGCACCGGCTCTTGGAAAGAGCATCCTACCTAACGTCAACACCCCCACCCTATCCTCATAACCCACTAACTCCACCCACCACTAAGGGCACTTTTGGACACTAAGAGCAATTTATCATGGCCAATCCACCTAACCTGCACATCTTTGGACTCTGGGCGGATATTTTCCATCAGTTCATGGATGCAAAACGAATTAAGACGTTTCGACGCATGCACTTGTTGGTTGAGGTGGCCGAGTGGTGAAGGCGATGTACTGCTAGTCCTTTGCGCTCTGTAACGGCGTTCGAATCCCATCCTAGTCGATTTTTCATACGCTGTTTTCTCGGAAGTGGGACTCATTTTTCGATGATGGATCTGCAATCACTGACGTGCAAATCCATTCCAGGTTGTGAGGCCGGATTGCATCGAGCTGTGTTGGAAAAGCGAGAATTCAAAATTCAGTCTTGTTCTGATTGAGATGAATTGATCGGGTAGGGAGAGAGGAACCACTTTGATTTGACTTACTGTCACATGTACTGAAGTACAGTGAAAAGTATTTTTCTGCTACCAAGGCACATACACATTACATACAGAGTGGGCAAAAAAAGAATAATCGACACAGTGCATTGCCAAATGGTACATCGACAAACAGTGATTGGTTACACTGCGGAACAAGTGGACAAACAAAGTAAACCCATGAGCAAGAGCAGCATAGGGCGTCCTGAATAGTGTTCTTACAGGGAACAGATCAGTCCGAGGGAGAGTTGTTGAGGAGTCTAGTAGCTGTGGGGAAGAAGCTGTTCCTATGTCTGGATGTGCGGGTCTTCAGACTTCTGTACCTTCTGCCTGATGAAATAGTCTGTAAAAAGTCAAAACCTGGGTGGGAGGGTTTCTGATAATGTTGTCTGCTGTCCTGCGGCAGCGGGAGTTGTAGGCAGAATCACTGTGCGTGTGGCATGCTTGTGTGATGGGTTGGGCTGAGTTCACCACATTGCAGTTTCTTGCGAAGTTGGACCGGGCAGTTGCCATACCAAGCTATGATGCAGCCCGATAGGATGCTCTCTATGGCGCATCTGTACAAGTTTGTGAGAGTCGAAGCAGACATGACGAATTTCTTGTCCTTCCTTCGGAGGTAGAAACGATGTTGGGCTTTCTAGATTGTTGCATCAACGTGAGTGGACCAGGACAGACTGTTGGTGATGGCGACCACCAGAGATGTAAAGCTATCGACCATCTCCACTTAGCACCCATTGATGCAGACGGGTGTGTGTGTTGTGCAACGCTTCATGGCGTCGATGATCAGTTCCTTGGTCTTTCCGATATTTAGAGACAGGCTGTTTTAGGTACTGTTATGGGCGAGGCGTTTTCCGAACCCCAAAATGTATCAGAGAGTTCTACCGATCTCTCCCTTTAATGGATTTGTTGCTTTTCCTAGCACATGGCTTTTTCCCTAGGTGTGGGATTACAATTATGGACACGTGGGTTTTTAAACACAAAACATTGTTTATTCCATGAACTCAACTGAACATCTTAAATAAACATTGGATCTCTTACCACAGCTTACTTCAAAGATAACTCAGAAAATATTGCAACAGTAAATAATTCCTTAAACTGTTCCTTCAAACTTCCAAGAGACTTAACACCTTGAAACAGAATCACATCAGGTTAAAGGCTTTACAATCATCAGTTTAAATCACCCAAATGATCCAAAGATGGTCTTTTATGTCAGAGACCCAGCTCCCTGCTAACACAGACACTCCCAAGCTCTTTTCAAACTTGCAGCTCCCTGGAAACACACAGACAAACGCAAGCTGCTTTTTAAACTGAAAGTAAAAACCTGAAAAATGGCTGACCTAAAGCCCAGCCCCACCCACTCTCTGGCATCACTGTTTTCTTAAAGGTACATTGCTCAAACATCCATGTCTTAAAGGTACTCTTACATGACACCTCCACCCAAGAAAAAAAAACTTCAATTTCAAGATGGTTTCATTTTTCACTTTTGCACCATTCACTCAGAAATATACACAGTAAATATACACTTTCGCTTAAAACAAAACAACACATGCAAACAGGTATAATAATATAGTCCATTTTTTCTTTGTTCTTCTTCCTCCAACCGAAACCCTTCTCGATTGACAGCCTCTTTGAACAAAATCTCTGCACGAGATCTCTGCACGGGGGCAGCACGGTAGCCTTGTGGATAGCACAATTGCTTCACAGCTCCAGGGTCCAAGGTTCGATTCTGGCTTGAGTCACTGTCTGTGCGGAGTCTGCACATCCTCCCCGTGTGTGCGTGGGTTTCCTCCGGGTGCTCCGGTTTCCTCCCACAGTCCAAAGATGTGCGGGTTAGGTGGATTGGCCATGATAAATTGCCCTTAGTGTCCAAAATTGCCCGTGGGGTTACTGGGTTATGGGGATAGGGTGGCGGTGTTGACCTTGGGTAGGGTGCTCTTTCCAAGAACCGGTGCAGACTCGATGGGCTGAATGGCCTCCTTCTGCTCTGTAAACTCTATGATAATGATCCATCAATTCCTCTACTACTCTGCATTTCTCTTTAGAATCAGACACTTTAGTTCAATCTGACCACATAGTCCCTTGCAATTCTCCAATACAGGAACATTGGTGATCACAGCTTTCAGGCAGCCAAATGCCTGTTGAAAGTACGCTGTCCATTGAATATTTTTACGTTTCTTCAGCAATTCCATCAGTGGAGTAATCACGCCACAAAACGTTTGCACTAAAGTTCGATTAAATCCACTCATTCTAAGAAATCGCATTATTTCCCTTCCTCTTGAGGGTATCAGAAACTCCTCAAGGAAAGTGATTCGGGCTCCTGCAAATTCACTTTCGGCTAGTTTCATTACCAACCCTGCCACCTGAAGTCGGTCGAAGAACTCCATACGATGCTTTAAATGTTCTTTCCATACCTGGAAGTTGGAAATAAAAGCAGATTGTCCTACTTTCTCAATGCAATCATTCAAACGTGGGATAGGGTAAGAGTCAGTTCTTGTAACTGCATTCACCTTTCTATAGTCCACATACAACCGTTGGGTACCGTCTGGTTTAGGTACCATCACTATGGGTGAGCTCCATTGGCTGCTACCCACTTCATTTATGCCATTTTAAGCATACTCTCAATCTCTTTGTTAACCTGTGCCAATTTTAAAGGATTAAGTCTATATGAATGTTGTTTGATAGGAACAGCATTTCCTACAGCTACATCATGTATAGCCATTTTAATACTACCCAATTTATCACTACAAACTTGCCCATGTGATTTCAATAACTCTTTCTGGTCAGTTCGTTTTTCCTCTGGAAGGTAACTTAACAATTCATACCAAATTTTAAGAACATCCTCATTATCCAATTTAATTTGAGGATGTCAAATTCACAGTCATCTGGATTTGGTTCGTCACTTTGAATTAGAATCATTAAAACCTCCTTTTTCCCTCCTTCCCTTTCAAAGTACCTTTTAAGCATATTCACATGACACACTCGGTGAGTCTTCCTTCTATTTGGTGTTTTTACCACTTAATTCACCTCATTTAATTTCCTTTCAATCTGATACTGTCCACAAAACCTAGCTTTTAAAGGCCCCCCTGCCACTGGTAACAACTTTATCCCCACTGGCAAAACTACGAACTTTGGATTTCTTGTCCGCTACCCATTTCATTCCATTTTGTACAACTTTCAAATGTTGTCTAGGCAATTCACCTGCTTTATTTAATCGTTTCCTAAAATTTGGCATGTAATCCAATAGTGTAATTTCTTATTTCGCACCTACCAATTTTTCCTTAATCAATTTAGACGGACTAAAGGACTAAATTTGGTAGACTCATTAGGTGCATCCCTAATTGTAAACAATACGAATGGGATTTATTTATCCCAATCCTCTGGTTAATCTTGACAATACGGCCTCAACATTGGCTTTAATGTCTGATGCAAACTTTCTGACGCTCCCTGCGATTCTGGATGGGACGCAGTTGATTTAAATTGTTTTATTCCTAAGCTATCCATAACTTCTTTGAATAACTTTGAAGTAAAATTAGTTCCTTGATCGGATTGAATTTCGGGTGGTAGTCCATATCTAGTAAAGAAATGAAGTAACTCCTCCACAATCCTTTTAGCTGTAATATTACGTTCTGGAATGGCCTCTGGAAACCTAGTAGACACATCCATTACAGTCAAAAGATATTGATTCCCACTTTTTGTTTTAGAAAGCGGTCCTACACAATCGATTAGAACCCTTGTAAAAGGTTCCTTAAATGCTGGAATGGGTATTAAGGGCGCTGGTTTTATCATTGCTTGAGGTTTCCCTATCACTTGACATGTGCGACATGATTTATAAAATTTAACTACATCTTTATGTAGTCCAGGCGAGTAAAACAATTCTGGATTTTAGCTTGTGTTTTCCTTATTCCCAAATGACCTCCCACTGGTACCTCATGTGCAACTCGCAACACCTCCTTTCTATACCCTACCGGCAATTCTACTTGATGATCTTCTGCCCATTTTTCATCCGCCTGCATATGTACAGGTCTCCATTTTCTCATCAGACCATCATGTTTACGGTAATAACACACTGGTATACTCTCAGATTCCTCTTCCGTATATGCTTTCTGATATATCCGTTTTATTTCCACATCTTTCTGTTATTACTCCGCAAATATTCCTGAATTAAAAATATCCGCCTCATCCTCCACCTGTTCTTGTTCTTTTTCAACCATCTGATCAAAAATTGTTGCTGATAATTGCACTTCAACTTCACCTTTACTCTTTGATTTCTCCTCTTGTCTTAACCTGTAACTTTGCGACCTTGTTCCTACACAAACCGGAAAAATCCCAGGATATTCGTCCTTCAACACTTCAGTTGACTGATTTTCCACTGGCTTATCAACCACAGTAGGCATCACTCCCACCTGCGATGCAGGTATATCATTACCCAAGATAAACTGTATTCCTGGACAAGATAGTTTATCTATTACTCCTACTACCTCTTCACCATTCTTCACTGGACTTTCCAACCTCACCTTATACAATGGAACGCGACTCCTCTCACCCTGAATTCCACATATCACCACCTTTTCTGGCAACATTCTTCCCAAACTACATAATTCCTCATTTTTACCATTAAAGATTGACTAGCCACTGTATCTCAAAACATTGTGACTTCTTCACCTGCTCCTCTTGATACACATAAGTAAATTCTACCCACACAAGTAAATTCTTTAAATACATCTGGCACCTTCTTAACAATTACTTCTTGAACAGGCTGTACAATTGTTTGCACCTCCTTCGCGTCCCTTGGGATTTCCTTTACCACTCTTACAAACCCCACCGTCATATCCTGTTTTACCACATCACCCTTCTCAGTGCTTGTCTTCAACCACCAACACTGTGACTTTAATGGCCTAGTTTATTACAGTGAAAACATTTGAAACTTTTCATTTCTTTTCCACCCTCCTGGATTTCTTTTTTAATCAGAGGTACACTCCCTTTATTGTCTCCCATCATATCACCTTTACCTTTACCACTTGAGTATTTCTCATGTCCCCAGTTTCTATCCCTCATCGGCTGAAACTGATGTCGGAAAACAATCTTTGATTTATGAACGTATTCATAATCATCTGCCATTTCTGATACTAATTTCGCAGCTCTAACCTTCTGTTCTTCCACATGAGTTCTCACTACATCAGGAATTGAATTTTTAAACTCCTCCAAAAGTATAATTTTCAGAGAACTTAATACATTTGGTCTATTTTCAAAGCCTTTATCCACCTATCAAAATTACTCTGTTTCAGCCTTTCAAACTCCATGTATGTTTGACCAAATTCTTTCCTTAAATTTCTAAACCTTAGTCTGTAAGCTTCAGGCACTCGCTCAGATGCACTTAAGATGGGTTTCTTCACCTGCTCATACGTTCCAGATTCCACCTCCGGTCGTGATGCAAACACTTCACTAGCTCTACCTACCAGCTTTGTTTGAATCAGTAACGCCCACATGTCCTGTGGCCATTTCATTTGTTTAGCTACCTTCTGAAATGAAATGAAAAAGGCTTCCACTTCCTTCTCGTCAACCCGTGGCAGTGCTTGGACATATTTAAATAGTTTCCCACCAAGCCTTCGACTGTGACGTGCTTTCACACTATCCTCATCACTATCATCCAGCTGTACGTTTCCCTTTACGTCTGCCAATGTTAACTGATTGTCATGTTTCATGGCCATTTTCTGAAGTTCAAATTCGCTCTCTTTATCTTTTTCCCTCCTCTGTATTTCCATTTCTTTTTCTTTTTGTTCTGCTAGGACTATTCTTTCTTTTTGCCTTTCTGCTCTCTCCTTTTCTTTTTCCTCTCTCTCTCTCTTTCTCTTTCTTTTTCCTCTCTCTCCCTCTCATATTCAAGCAGGGGCATGGGAACCTGGATTGTAGTTTTAGGGTAAGGGAGAATGAGAGTATAGAGGTCAGGAGCACATATTTGACATCGCAGGAGGGGGCCAGTGTTCAGGTAGGTGGTTTGAAGTGTGTCTACTTCAATGCCAGGAGTATACGAAACAAGGTAGGGGAACTGGCAGCGTGGGTTGGTACCTGGGACTTCGATGTTGTGGCCATTTCGGAGACATGGATAGAGCAGGGACAGGAATGGATGTTGCAGGTTCCGGGGTTTAGGTGATTTAGTAAGCTCAGAGAAGGTGGCAAAAGAGGGGGAGGTGTGGCGCTGCTAGTCAAGAGCAATATTACGGTGGCGGAGAGGATGCGAGATGGGGACTCTTCTTCCGAGGTAGTATGGGCTGAAGTTAGAAACAGGAAAGGAGAGGTCACCCTGTTGGGAGTTTTTTATAGGCTTCCTAATAGTTCTAGGGATGTAGTGGAAAGGATGGCGAAGATGATTCTGGATATGAGCGAAAGTAACAGGGTAGTTATTATGGGAGACTTTAACTTTCCAAATATTGACTGGAAAAGATATAGTTCGAGTCCAATAGATGGGTCGTTTTTTGTACAGTGTGTGCAGGAGGGTTTCCTGAAACAATATGTTGACAGGCCAACAAGAGGCGAGGCCACGTTGGATTTGGTTTTGGGTAATGAACCAGGCCAGGTGTTGGATTTGGAGGTAGGAGAGCACTTTGGGGACAGTGACCACAATTCGGTGACGTTTACGTTAATGATGGAAAGGGATAAGTATACACCGCAGGGCAAGAGTTATAGCTGGGGGAAGGGCAATTATGATGCCATTAGACGTGACTTGGGGGGATAAGGTGGAGAAGTAGGCTGCAAGTGTTGGGCACACTGGATAAGTGGGGCTTGTTCAAGGATCAGCTACTGCGTGTTCTTGATAAGTATGTACCGGTCAGACAGGGAGGAAGGCGTCGAGCGAGGGAACCGTGGTTTACCAAGGAAGTGGAATCTCTTGTTAGGAGGAAGAAGGAGGCCTATGTGAAGATGAAGTGTGAAGTTTCGGTTGGGGAGATGGATAGTTACAAGGTAGCGAGGAAGGATCTAAAGAGAGAGCTAAGACGAGCAAGGAGGGGACATGAGAAGTATTTGGCAGGAAGGATCAAGGAAAACCCAAAAGCTTTCTATAGGTATGTCAGGAATAAGCGAATGACTAGGGAAAGAGTAGGACCAGTCAAGGACAGGGATGGGAAATTGTGTGTGGAGTCTGAAGAGATAGGCGAGATACTAAATGAATATTTTTCGTCAGTATTCACTCAGGAAAAAGATAATGTTGTGGATGAGAATGCTGAGCCCCAGGCTAATAGAATAGATGGCATTGAGGTACGTAGGGAAGAGGTGTTGGCAATTCTGGACAGGCTGAAAATAGATAAGTCCCCGGGACCTGATGGGATTTATCCTAGGATTCTATGGGAGGCCAGGGAAGAGATTGCTGGACCTTTGGCTTTGATTTTTATGTCATCATTGGCTACAGGAATAGTGCCAGAGGACTGGAGGACAGCAAATGTGGTCCCTTTGTTCAAAAAGGGGAGCAGAGACAACCCCGGCAGCTATAGGCCGGTGAGCCTCACGTCTGTAGTGGGTAAAGTCTTGGAGGGGATTATAAGAGACAAGATTTATAATCATCTAGATAGGAATAATATGATCAGGGATAGTCAGCATGGCTTTGTGAAGGGTAGGTCATGCCTCACAAACCTTATTGAGTTCTTTGAGAAGGTGACTGAACAGGTAGACGAGGGTAGAGCAGTTGATGTGGTGTATATGGATTTCAGCAAAGCGTTTGATAAGGTTCCCCACGGTAGGCTATTGCAAAAAATACGGAGGCTGGGGATTGAGGGTGATTTAGAGATGTGGATCAGAAATTGGCTAGCTGAAAGAAGACAGAGGGTGGTGGTTGATGGGAAATGTTCAGAATGGAGTACAGTCACAAGTGGAGTACCACAAGGATCTGTTCTGGTGCCGTTGCTGTTTGTCATTTTTATCAATGACCTAGAGGAAGGCGCAGAAGGGTGGGTGAGTAAATTTGCAGACGATACTAACGTCGGTGGTGTTGTCGATAGTGTGGAAGGATGTAGCAGATTACAGAGGGATATAGATAAGCTGCAGGGCTGGGCCGAGAGGTGGCAAATGGAGTTTAATGTAGAGAAGTGTGAGGTGATTCACTTTGGAAGGAATAACAGGAATGCGGAATATTTGGCTAATGGTAAAGTTCTTGAAAGTGTGGATGAGCAGAGGGATCTAGGTGTCCATGTACATAGATCCCTGAAAGTTGCCACCCAGGTTGATAGGGTTGTGAAGAAGGCCTATGGAGTGTTGGCCTTTATTGGTAGAGGGATTGAGTTCCGGAGTCGGGAGGTCATGTTGCAGCTGTACAGAACTCTGGTACGGCCGCATTTGGAGTATTGCGTACAGTTCTGGTCACCGCATTATAGGAAGGACGTGGAGGCTTTGGAGCGGGTGCAGAGGAGATTTACCAGGATGTTGCCTGGTATGGAAGGAAAATCTTACGAGGAAAGGCTGCTGGACTTGAGGTTGTTTTCGTTGGAGAGAAGAAGGTTAAGAGGAGACTTAATAGAGGCATACAAAATGATCAGGGGGTTGGATAGGGTGGACAGTGAGAGCCTTCTCCCGCGGATGGATATGGCTGGCACGAGGGGACATAACTTTAAACTGAGGGGTAATAGATATAGGACAGAGGTCAGAGGTAGGTTCTTTACGCAAAGAGTAGTGAGGCCGTGGAATGCCCTACCTGCTACAGTAGTGAACTCGCCAACATTGAGGGCATTTAAAAGTTTATTGGATAAAAATATGGATGATAATGGCATAGTGTAGGTTGGATGGCTTTTGTTTCGGTGCAACATCGTGGGACGAAGGGCCTGTACTGCGCTGTATTGTTCTATGTTCTATGTTCTAAGCCGCTTTCATTCTTTCTCATGTTCCATTTGTTTAATTTGCAACTGAATTTTAGCCATTTCCAATGAGTCAAACTCTATCGCATGCAAATTTAAATGCTTAACCACCGCCATGATTACTTCATCTTTTCGCATTTTGTCAGGTAAGGTTAACTGCAATGTTCTTGCCAAATCTAACAGTCTGCTGTTCGTTTCTGCCCGTAAAGTACTTCGTGTGACATTCTCCACCCACAAAAACTTCTGAGCCTCTGAAAGAACCATTGTTCACAACACTCTCCCCACGTAAACTAAAATACCACACCGGAAAAGGAACAATCCTTCACTGTCTTTAAGTTCACACAAGCCAATCCAATAGATAGACTTTTATCCCGGACGAGCCCCCAATTTCTATGGTTGAGGCGTTTTCAGAACCCCAAAATGTATCATGGAGTTCAACCAACCTCTCCCTTTAATGGATTTGTTGCTTTTCCTGGCACACGGCTTTTTCCCTTGGTGTATTATTATTATACAATTATGGACTCGTGGGCTTTTAAACACAAAGCACTGTTTATTCCATGAACTCAACTTAACATCTTAAATAAACATTGGATCTCTTAACGCCCCTTACTTCAAAGATAACTCAGAAAATATCGCAACAGAAACAATTCCTTAAAATGTTCCTTCAAACTTCCAAGAGACTTAACACCTTTAAACAGAATCACATCAGGTTGAAGGCTTTACAATTATCAGTTTAAATCACCCAAATGATCCAGAGATGGTCTTTTATGTGAGAGATCCAGCACCCTGCAAACGAAGACACTCCCAATCTCTTTTCAAACTTGCAGCTCTCTGGAAACACACAGACACACACAAACTGCTTTTTAAACGGAAAGTAAAAATCTGCAAAATGGCTGACCTAAAGCCCAGCTCCACCCACTCTCTGACATCACTGTTTTCTTAAATGTGCATTGCTTAAACTTACATGTCTTAAATGTACACTCACATGACAGTGCACTATGCAACCATGTGATTTATCTACCTCCTGCATCTGATTCGTCATTGTTTGCGATACGACCTACCGCAGTGGTATCATCCACAAACTTATAGCTTGAGTTGGAGCTAAATCCTGCCACACAGGATATGCCTCCATATTCAGCGGGTCCGACAATGACAAGACTGAAGAACGATCACTCGTCTATCAAATCAGTGAGGTTTGCCTCACTGTGAGACAAGATTAGCAGAAGCAAAACCAAATTAATTAGATAGAGATCACACGGTTATACTCGACTTGAAACATGGAAACCCCGCCATCTCACAATTCCCGTTCCAGCCTCCCCGAACCGGCGCCGGAATGTGGCGACTCCGGGCTTTTCACAGTAACTTGATTGAAGCCTACTTGTGACAATAAGAGATTATTAGTATTATTATTATTGATCCTCGCCTGAAGTATGGTGATCCTCAGGTTAAATCACCACCAGTCAGATCTTAGACTCAAAGGGCCTACGGTCATCAGGGACTAGAGCGACTTAATTTACTTTAGAACTGGATCAATGTATGTCATTTCCAGGATGTGACTTCACTCAAGACTGGCCAAATGACTGACAGCCGGGAAATTAACGACCATTGAGGAGTTACCGCTACCTGAGGCTTGGTGGGATTGCTGGTTTTAAAGGTTCATCGTGAAATCTAGAGATAAAATGCCGGGAAAGTGGACATGAGTATTATCATGAGATCATTAAAATGTAAAAGGAGGCCATTCTTCCAATGGGCTCGGCAACGATATTCTGAAAGAGCCTCTGTGTCCCCATCACATCCCTGTAACACCACCCAACTTTCTGAACACTAAGGGTCAATTTAGCATGGACAGTCCACCTAACCCCGCACACATTTGGACTGTGCGAGGAAATCGGAGCACCCGGAGGAAACCCACACAGACACGGAGAGAAAGTGCAAACTCCACACAGTCAGTGACCAAAAGCTGGAATTGAACCCGGATCGCTGGCTCTGTGAGGTAACCACTGTGATAATATGCCACCGTATAAGGCCATAACACGTCATATATCAGATCAAGCATGATCTCATTGAAATGCGGAGCATATTCGATGGGCTGAATGGCCTACTTCTGCTCCTACGCCTTATACCCTGATATTGTGTAAATCTGTTCCTGTTCTTGGGTAAAACCCTTGTTAAACCAACACAGACGCCGCATGTCGTCTGCATCTGATTATCTGGCGCAGAGAAGGTGATTGTGGAATACATGTTGTACCCATCACACTCTGCTACTCACCTGACTGAGATGTGTTCTGTCTCTGTAAATCACAGGTAGTATTCGCGAGTGGAGGGAACACTCTGCACCTCAGTCTCAATAGTTTGTGAGAGCAGGATTCCTTCATTATGAGTCAATGTCTGGGACTGTATGTGAGGGTGGGTTTCAGTCTCTATCAGACATTGGTACTGAATGTCAGTTTGGAAATGTTTCTGTATCTATCAATCACAATTACTGTTTGGGAAAAGTGAGATTAATACATAACAGCAGCACTGCTGTAACAGACAGAGAAAGATACACAAAAAATCACGAAGAGACTATCAGGACACACATACAATGACACACAGAAAAGGTGCCGAGATGGAGAAACTGTTTTTTTTAGGAAAATGTGTTTTCTGCTGCACACAGAGAGACCCTGTTTGTAAAATTAGATCTTGCTGTGTAACTGAGCTCTCTGCTGTGTAGCCGTGCTCTCTGCCATGGAACCGTGACACTGCCGGTTACAGATCTTCACTGTCGTTGTGTCAAATCATTATCTGTTGTGTAATGTGTTCCCAGTTGTGGAAGTAAGATCCGTCGGAAGCAGACCCTTTCTGCGCCGTTACTGAGACGAAATTTTAATTACATATTTATTAAATTTTGTCACGAGGTTCCTTTGGACCTCTGGATTCCCAGTCAAGGGACATAACCTTGTGTTCCTGTTATGAAGACAGTTCATTCAGCATCAACATGTTCAGATAATAACAAGAAAGCGCCCAACGTGAGGCTCGAACACACGACCCTGGGATTAAGAGTCCCATGCTCTACCGACTGAGCTAGCCGGGCTGCTGGTGCATTGTCTATTAAACCTCTTCTTGAAGATAGTTGCTGCGGTGCTCATTCGGAAGGTCAGTGCTGACTTGTTGGGCCGAATGGCCTACTTCTGAGCTGGATATTCTACGATTCTGTGATACAAGCATGTTGATGCGGTGAAGACGTTCTGCCCACTCCTGATACCATGTAGGAATGCTGGTCTCTCAATGACTGACGACCAATGACATGTAATAAAAAATAACTGACTTAATAATTGAGCAGCACCTCCTGGCGTGTGCTCTGACCGCGATCCGGGGAACTGCCGAAATCCCGACACGTGACCATTTTAGTTGCGTCATCAGGTGACCGTTCGGCCTGCAGAAGTCTCCTTCTGTGCTGTAATTTCTAGATTTCATCATTTAAATTTTCTTCCAGACTGTAAAGTGTGGTCCTGTTCCATTTGAATTTCTAATATATTTCCAATGTAACTGATGTTGTTCCACAATCTATTTAATCGGTGGAATTGTGCGTTTAGGGAGCTGAGGTTTTCGAGTCTCTCAAGGCCTCTCTCCAAATCCAATGGTCATTTTCCACGAAGATTCAACCCCTCCTCACATAAACACCGGGGCCCCGTTGATCGTTTGAATGCAATAACTTCCTGGAGTGATTCCAGGATGGTTTTAGAATGTATTCTATCGACCAAATTACTAGTGAATGGCACACTAGACACAGCTGCGATGGCTGAGTGGTTAAGGCGTTAGACTTGAAATCCCGTGGGGCTTCCCCACGCTGGTTCGAACTCTGCTCGCAGCGACTGTGTTTCGAAGTGTTTGCTGAACTCCCCGCGCAAGCCACTGACTCGAGAATGAATTGGAATGTTTGTAAATGAACGGTTTGAGTCAGTCAGATGTTCAGCATTTGTTTTGGAAACTGAACGAAATATAAAGAAGCTCGCACTCAAAACAACAATCAATCAATAATAACGTTTCCTGCAACGTTTGGAAGGAGAAGCAGCAACGGCAGCGAATGGAAACGTGGTTCGGTTTCATTCAGCTGAAAGTTTTTTTGGGTAAAAAGATCGTGTTAGAAATGGAACATATTTTATCTCTCTATCTGTTTCTTTGTTTCTTTCTCTCTCCCTCACTCACTGTCTTTGTGCTTCTCCGGGGACTGATTGGATACAGTGAAACTCAGCCCTATTTCATCCCAACTCTTTTGGACGAATACATCCTGGCGATGGGCGGTCCTGAATCAGTGGAAGAATCGACAAACTATTCCATTCTTGGCTCTGTGAGAAGTTCCATTCCTGGTTGTGAGGTGGTTCAGGGATAAAGGGATCGAGGGAGAAGGCAGTGACTGCAGTCTGACTCTTACTCTGAAAACCAGTTCGTGCGCCCTTGTACAAAGTGGATGTGTCTGAGGACAGGAGGAAAGCAGATCATGGGCCTGTGATTGATTTTATTGAGCCAGACCTTGAAAAGTGAAGCAAACTTCTAACGAGTCGGTGCCTGTCTGAGAACTGGTAAGGAATTACGGCTGATATTGAAACGGTTCATCTTTAATTAGTTACAGCAAATCGATTCTTTCAGAGGTGATGGTGTATTGTTTTCAGAGTCACTGTCATAGTTTCTTAAAATATGATTTGTGCTTGTTTTTGTTTTGTTCAGTAATTTGGGGAATCTATTTGGAGCGGGTGCAGTTGGTCAGTATCTGTGCCTCTTGCTTGGCAGCTCCCCGGGAAGCAGCAGCTCCATTCCTATCGAGATCTGTGGACACAATCAGGAGACCCAAACTATTGCGCACTGCTGCCATCTCCTGGCTGAAAGCAAGTTGTGCAACAAGTTAACGAGGTATTCGTGATACGTTTCAATTGGAGCAAAATAACATTAACATGGTTAATATTATCACTGTAGTAATCACATTTAAATCCCCAGATATCTGATTTCTGACTGAGCGATCTGTTCATCCCGATTTATCGGAAAATGAAGGATTCCCATTACAGCCGTATTGGTTACAAGAATATCCAATCTCTGATTTAATACATTCTCCCGCTTCATTGTTTGTGTATTCGTTCTACAAATACAGGCAAAGCTTGAAGAAATCAGTAACAGAGTAATCAATGTTCCCGGAGAGATGAAACTGCCGCCCCGAACTTCATTTTATGAAGGTGATTCCAGTCACTCCCCACTTTCCCATCAGAACAACGTCACAGAAGAAATCACATCCCCTTCACAGAATAACCATTCAGCACGAAAGTAAATGATCTGAACTATGCTGACCAGAATCAGTGTGCTCAAACGTGTGTTCTTGTTGAAAGAAAAAATGAGGAAGTGCATAGCTGTGTGGCTACCGCAGGGCAGAAATGTTGTAGGTCCTGGTTTAAGGAGCAGAGTGCCGCAGCGGATGCGTGTTGGGTCATTAGCCCGAGGTCGAGGAATCGAGGCTATTCTCTGCTATTTACATCCTCCCTGACACGAAAAGTAAAAATAACGCACGTTCCTGTTTGCTTTGCAGCAAATACCTATCAGAAACTTTCTTGCAGTCTCATCCCGACATTAAACCCAGGATAAAGCAGACAGCATGACACATTACAACATTGTAAAGCTCACACAGAGGGAACCACAGAGAAAATGCTTTAAAGTCTCAGCAAGACTGACCAGATCTGTAGGGAGAGAAAAGAGTTAACGTTTCGAGTCCAGGTGACACTTTGTCAAAGCTGGACCGGATACGATATCCAGTAGTACCCCACAAAGGGGCAATATAGATATATAACGATATCCATTAATAACTCACATGGGGCATATAAGGAAATAAAGCTTTATCGAGCAACAAATCACAATAGAAACTAAGTTCCCATATTCCCCTCTCGGGCGGATGTGAACAATCGAACCTGCCTGACTATTTCCAAGAGAAGACGAATTTTACCCGGAGTCCTGGGATCAATATTAATTCCTCAACCAAAGTCACTGAAGCAAATTATCGAGTCATTAACTGCGCTTTTGCCTGTGTGGTCTTGCTGTGCGTATTTAAGCGGGAATCTCATGTCCTGAGACCAACGCTTTTCCATTGAAAGGAAGGTATTGGACACTCGTGAGGTTGAAAATCTCGCCGGAGAAAATTAACCTCGTGGGGGAAAGGTCAATATCAGGAGTAGGATTCGCACCCACGCTTCCAGAAGAGACTGCGACCTGAACCTTTGACCGCTCGGTCACCCTGATGCGTTGTCGGCGAAACTAAGATCCGTGCACACATCATCTCAAATTCTATCTTCATCGTCATTCCATTTCAAACAAGATATGCTTATCCTACTTTTGAACACCAGCCAGAGTCCTGTATCTGAGTGTCATCCTTGTCCAGGCCGCTGAGGGTTAAGGAGCTCCTCATTGCTGCGTTGATCAGTTTGCTCCAATTAACCAGGAACGAATTCCCGCTCTACCTGTTCCTCACTCGAAGATATTGAAAGCCTAAGATCTGAGCGACGTGAAGTATCCAATTGGAGAGTTGCATCCTGACGACTGCAATCTCTCTCCACAGCTGCTCCCGGTGCTGCTTTCACAGACAAGTAGCCGAAGAATCCCTCCTTTTTCCAAACAGGAGAACGTTCATCCAGGAGAGGCGCCAGAAGAGTGTTCTGGGAGAAGTCAACTTTGTCACCTCGACTATACTGTGGGTAGCTGAAGAACAGGTGTCAAAGAGCGGATCAGACTGTAAGCAAAACGTTGATACTAATAAAGAAAAAGGTAGATGTGCTGCTGACAAATAGCGACTTGTTTTCGTTTGGTGTGATTGAGAATATATATAGCAGAGAGTGGTTTCGATCCATCGACCACTGGGTTATGGGCCGCTGCTCCACGCTGCTCGTGGTTGACTCTGTCCGGGGTCGGACTTGAGGCAATGTTTGAAGAAATCAATAACAGCGTGATCAATGTTCCCAGAGAGGTGAAACTGCCGCCCCGAACTTCATTCTATGAAGGTGATTCCAGTCACTCCCCACTTTATCATCAGAACAACGTCACACAAGAAATCACATCACCTTCACAGAACAACATTCAGAACGCAAGTAAATTATCTGAAATATGCTGACCAGAATTATTGTGCTCAAACGTGTGTTCTAGTTGAAAGAAAAAAAATGAGGAAGTGAATACCTGTGTGGCTACCGCAGGGCAGTAAAATCGTAGCTCCTGGTTTAAGGAGCAGAGTGCCGCAGCGGAAGCGTGCTGGGCCATTAGCCCGAGGTCGAGGAATCGAGGTAGTTCTCTGCTATTTACATTCTCCCTGACACAAAAAGAAAACATAACACACGTTCCTGTTTGCTTTGCAGCAAATACCTATCAGAAACATTCTTGCAGTCTCATCCCGACATTAGTCCCAAGAATGAAGGACAAGCATGACGCAGTACAACATTGTAAAGCTCACACATCGGGAACCACAGAGAAAATGCCTTAAAGTCTCAGCAGATCTGACAGCATCTGTAGGGAGAGGAAAGAGCAAACGTTTCGAGTCCAGGTGACCATTTGTCAAAGCTGGACTGGAAACGTTATCCAATAGTACCCAACAGAGGGGCAATATAGAGAAATAACGATATCCAGTAATACCTCACAGGGGGCCAATAAGGAAATAAAGTTTTATCCAGCAGTAAATCACAATAGAAACCGAGTTTCCAACTTCCCCTCTCAGACGGATGTAATCACTCCAACCAGCCAGACTATTTACAAGAAGATAAGACGAATTTTATCCGGAGTCCTGTGCTCAATATTAATTCCTCAACCAGAGTCACTGAAGCAGATTATCGAGGCATTAACTGCGCTTTTGCCTGTGTGGTCTTGCTGTGCGTATTTAAACAAGAATCTCATGTCCTGAGACCAACGCTTTTCCACTGAAAGGGAGGTATTGGATCTTCCTGATGTTCAAAATCTTGCTGGAGAAATTTAACCTCATGGAGAAAAAAGGCAATATCAGTTGTGGGAGTCGAACCCACGCCTCGAGTCGAGACTTCGATCTAAACGCAGCAACTTAGACCACTCGGCTGTCGTCCAAACTAGGATCCACTCGCAAATCGACATAAATTCTATCTTCATCGTCATTTCATTTCAAACAATAGATGCTTTCCCTACTTTTAATCCCTAGCCAGAGCCCTTATATGAGTGCCATCCTTATCCAACCCGCTGGGGGTGAAGGAGCTTCTCATTGCTGCATAGAACAGTTTGCTCCAATCAACAAGAACCGAATTCCCGCTCTACCTCTTCCTCACACGAAGCTATTGAGAGTCTAAGATCTGAGCGACGTGAAGTGTACAAATGGAGAGTTGCATTCTGGCGACTGCAATCTCTCTCCACAGCTGCTTCCGGTACTGCTTTCACGGACAAGTAGCCGAAGAACCCCTCCAGTGTCCAATCAGGTGAACGTTCATCCACTAGAGGAGCCAGAAGAATGTTCTGGGAGAACTCAACTTAGTCTCCTCGACTGTACTGTGGGTAGCTGAAGAACCGGTGCCAAAGAGCGGATCAGACTGAAAGCAAAACTTTGATACTAATAAAGAAAAAGGCAGATGTGCTGCTGACATATAGCAACTTGTTTCCGTTTCGTGTGAGTGAGAATATAAATAGCAGAGGCTGGTTTAGATCCATCGACCTCTGGGTTAGGGGTCCAGCACACGTCCGCTGCGCCACTTTGCTCGTAGTTGTCTTCTCTGGGGTCGCACTTGAAGCAAAGCTTGAAGAAATCAGTAAGAGCGTGATCAATGTTCCCAGAGAGGTGAAACTGCCGCCCCGAACTTCCTTCTATGAAGATGATTCCAGTCATTCCCCACTTTCTCATCAGAACAACGTCACAGAATAAATCACATCCCCTTCACAGAACAACCGTTCAGCACGAAAGTAAATTATCTGAACTATGCTGACCAGAATCAGTGTGCTCAAACGTGTATTCTTGTTGAAAGAACAAATGTGGAAGTGAATAGATGTGTGGCTACAGCCAGGCAGTAATGTTGTAGCTCCTGGTTTAAGGAGCAGAGTGCCGCAGCGGAAGCGTGCTGGGCCATTAGCCCGAGGTCGAGGAATCGAGGCTATTCTCTGCTATTTACATTCTACCTCACAGCAAAAGTAAACATCACGCACGTTCCTGTTTGCTTTGCAGCAAATACCTTTCAGAATCCTTCTTGCAGTCTCGTCCCAGGAATGAAGGAGACAGCATGACACAGTACAATGTTGCATAGCTCACACAGAGGGAACCACAGATAAATGCTTTAAAGTCTCTGCTCAATTGATCCTCAAGATAAACACTCCCAAATTCCACCAATTCCATTGGGAAATGCATGAATATAGATTGTTTAAATTTTACATACTCCGAACACCTCTCCGTCCACCCGATCACATTCTATCACCGACAGTTCATGTGAATCTCCCCCGCTCTGTTGCGGTTCTGTGTCGTGGCCAGTAGCTGTCAACACACTGCGGTAGAGCGAAGTTCACAGATTAGAGTGAGACACAACTGATAAAAATTGTTTTTATTATATTAAAGTTGGGACGGCGGGATTTCGAAGAAGATAATATGTGGTGATGATCTTTTCTTATATTTTGGTTGTGTTGAATCCGTCAACATGTTGTATGTGGGAGTGACGTGCATTCTCTCTGCCCTTCTCTGGTCCCGTTTGTAAATGGGGGATTCCTGTCACTCTCAGGTAATGTGTGAGAGTGTAAGAGACATTCTGAACCTGTCAGTCTTCGTCACTATATGTGCCTCTGGATACGTTGTCAATGGAACCGCACCGTGACACGAGTTCTTCGGCTACCCACAGTACAGTTGAGGTTACCGGGATGACGTCTCCCATAATTCTCCTCACCCACCTCTCCAGGATGAACCTCCTCCTGTTTGTAGACTGGAGGGGTTCTTTGGCTACTTGCCTGTAATAAGATCGCATATTAAAATTCCATTGAAGTAAATGAGTTGTATCATGTGGTTAAGGAGACGCACAATAATCCATTGTACTCTGCACACGTGGATTCAAATCCCATACTCGTCTGTAATGTGTCTGTTGTGTTTCTGTTTGGTCCACTTCATGAGCATGAAGTACAAATGCTGTGATTTTTTGCTTTGGTTCGCGGGCTTGGCGGGTGGTGAATTCGACGAACACAGTCTATGTTGAAACCACATTATAAAAAGGTTAGAAAGCTACTTATTTCACTCCCTGACCTAATTGCGTATACATTCTGAGTTAGAAACAGTTCCGTCCTCTCAGTTTGAAACTCACAAAGTCGCGCAAAAAGTAAGTTCATAAAATAAAGAAGCAGTCTTCAGCAATTAGACCCGTCGAGTCTGCCCAGCCATTCTATTATGGCTGATATATTCCCCATCTGCGACCTACAATGTTACAGACGAAGAGGTCGATTGGGTTATCAGCAGGAACACTTTCACCCCAGAACGCATGACCTCGAAGCGGGGGTAGGCAATTTAGCCTCCTGAGCCTAACACCTTCCATGTGATGTTGGCTGATCCCATCCTGGCCTCAACTCCACCGTCTTCCCGTTCTCCGTATCCCTTGAACTCCTTACCAATAAAATCTCTCTACCTCCTCCTTAAACTTACTCACTCTCCCTCCATCCAACGCAATCTGGGGTACCGAATTCCACGGAATCATAAACCCTTTGGGATGAGTAGTTTTTCCTCAATTCTTTTTTAAAATTGCAATCTGTTATTCTAAGAGCATGACCTCTCGTTTTAGAATGCCCCACAAGAGGAAGCAACAGCCCCACGTCAACTTTTTACATACCTTTTGGTACCTTGAACATCTCAATTAGATAATTACGCATACATTCTGAGTGAGAAACTGTGGACAAGTCTTCCTCAGTTTAAAACTCACGATGTCGCACAATAACATGCGATTCAACTATTAGATCGATGACCGGGAATCGAACTGGAACAACTGCTTGGAAGAAAACTTTGCTCACCACTCTCCCACCATCGCTGCATTTCCAATTTTGAACACCAGGTGAATAGAAGGAAGCAGATACATTCCATCAGTTCATGGATGCAAAACGAATTAAAACCTGTTGACATGTGCAGTTGTGGGACGAGGTGGCCGAGTGGTTAAGGCGATGGACTACTAATCCATTGTACTCTACATACGTGTGTTCGAATTCCATTCTCGTTGATTTTAAATCCACTTTTCTCGGACGTGGGCCTTATTTTTCCTGGATGGATCTACAATCACTGATGTGACAATCTATTCCAAGTTGTCAGGCCAGATTGCAGCGAGTTGGGTTAGAGGACGGAGGAACGAAGGCAGACGGGTTTGGGGCTTAACCGCTATTTGACACCAGTTCTTCTTCGGCTATACACAGTACAGTCGAGGATACCGGGTTGACTTCTCCCATAATTACCTTCTGCCACCTCTCCTGGATGAACATCCTCCTGTTTGTGCACTGGAGGGTTGCTTCGGTCACTTGTCTGTGAGAAGGTCAGACATTAAAGTTCCATGAAGTAAGGAGTTGTACCACGTGGTTAAGGGGATGCACAAGAAACCTTTGTGCTCTGCGCACTTGAGTTCGAATCCAATCCTCGTCTGTAACGTATCTGTCGTGTCTCTGTTTGATCCACTTCATGAGGGTGACGGAAAAATGCTGTGATTTTTAGTGTTTGGGACTTGGGGTTGTGAATAATCGAACACTTTCCATATTGAAACCACTTTAGAAAATGACGAGAAAGTTACTTAATTCACTTCCCCCCATAATTGCGCACAAATTCTGAGTTGGAAACTATTTCTTTCCCTCAGTTAGAAAGTCATGAAGCCGCGCAAACGATAGATTCTTCAGATATGTGAGCAGTGTTACGCCATTCGACCCATCGAGTCTGCCCGCCATTTGATCATGACTGAAATGTTCATCATCTGCTACCTGAAATGTTACGGAACAAGAGATCGATTGAGATATCAGCCAGAACACCTCGCTCCCGAGAACACATAACATTGGAGCTGGGATGTGCAATTCAGCCTCTTGGGCGTAAAACCTTCCATGTGATCTTGCCTGATCAAACATAATGGCCTCAACACCACCGTCCTGCCCGTTCTCCAGAACCCTTCAACTCATTACCAATAAAAGTCTCTCTAAGTCCTCCTTAACTTTCTCACTGTCCCTGCATCCACCACACTCTGAGGAAGTGAATTCCACAGAATTACAACCCTTTGGGAGAAGTAGTTTTTCTTTAAATCTTTTGTAAATTTGCAGCCTCATATTCTAAGATGATGACCTCTCGTTTTAGACTACCCCACAACAGGTAACATCAACTCCACGTCTACAATATCTACACCTTTTCGCATCTTAAACACCTCACTTAGATAATCCGCATAAATTCTGAATGAGAAACAGTTGACCAGTCTTCCTCAGTTTGAAACTCAGGATGTCGCGCAAAAATATCCGATTCAACTATTACTGCGATGGCCGGGAATCGAAACGGAGTCAACGGTTTCAAAAGAAGTGATGCTCACCACTATACCACGTCCACTGCAATTCCCCCTGTTGAACACCTGGTTGAATAGAAAGAGGCAAATAATTTCCATCAGTTCATGGGTGCAAAACGAATTAAGACGTATTGTCGCAAAAATTTGTGCGACGAGGTGGCCGAGTGGTTAAGGCGATGGACTGCTAATCCATTGTGCTCTGCACACGTGGGTTCGAATCCCATCCTCGTCGATTTTTCGCCCGTTGTTTCTCGGAAGCGGGATTCATTTTACACGATGGATCTGCAATCACTGATGTGACAAACTATTCCAAGTTGTCAGGCCACTTGCATCGAGTTGGGTTAGAGGAGGGACGAACGGAAGTACGAACGGAGGCAGACGTGTTTGGGGCTTAACCCCACATTGCCACCAATTCTTCTTCGGCTACCCACTGTGCAGTCGAGGTTACCGTATTCACTTCTCCCATTATTACCTTCTGCCACCTCTCGTGGATGAACGTCCTCCTGATTGTACATTGGTGGGGTGCTTCGGCTACTTGTCTGTGACAAGGTCAGATATTAAAGTTACATGAACTAAAGGGGTTGTACCACGTGGTTAAGGTGATGCACAATAATCCATTGTACTCTGCACACGTGGATTCAAATCCCATTCTTGTCTGTAACGTGTCTGTTGGATCTCTGTTTCGTCCACTTCATGAGGATATAGAAAAAAGGCTGTGAGTTTTAGCTTTTGTTTAAGGGCTTGGTGGGCGGTGAATAGTCGAACACTGTCCATGGTGAAGCCAAATAATAAAAAGCTGAGAAAGTTACTTTTCACTCCCTGCCCTAATTGCGCATAAATTCGGAGTGGAAAATGTTCCTTCCCCTCAGTTTGAAACTCACGAAGTCGCACAAAATATAAGTTCATAAAATATAGGAGCAGAATTAAGCCATTAGACCCATCGAGTCTGCCCCGCCATTCTATCACGGTTGATGTGTTTCTCATCTGTTACCTACAGTGTTACAGATGAAGAGGGCGATTGATCTCAGTTAGAATACGTCCTCACTATAACACATCACCTAGGAGCGGGAGAAGGCAATTTAGCCTCCTGAGCCTAACACCTTCCATGAGATCTTGGCTAATCCCATACTGGCCGCAACTCCACCCGTTCTCCATAACCCTTCCACTCAATACCAACAAAAATCTCTCGACCTCCTCCTTAAATTTATTCACTGTACCTGCATCCACCGCACTCTGGGGTAGCGAATTCCACAGAATCACAAGCCTTTGGAGGCTAGATTCACAGTATAAAAGTGATCCCCTACAGTGCAGACTTTGTTTGCACTGAGTGCTGAATTTGGTGCATTTGAGTGCTATAGTGAGAGTTTGGTGACTGAGTGAGAGCTGAATTTGGTGCATTTGAGTGCTAGAGTGAGAGTTTGGTGACTGAGGGAGTTAGGTGAGGAGGAAGTAAGGTGCTCCTTTCATTTTCTTTCCTACATTTCCACAAAGAGTTGGAAGAGAGCCAGGAGTTTACAGAGAGTGCAGCTGACTGGGAGTCGGAGGGCGGAGATCCAGTTGGTCCACAGGGCAGCTATATTCTGTAAGGTAAGAGGGGATGGAGGCTAGGCCAGTTGCATGCTCCTCCTGTAGGATGTGGGTGGTGAGCGATACCACCGGTGTCCCCGCTGACTATACCTGCGGGAAGTGCACCCAACACCAGCTCCTCAAAGACCGTGTTGGGGAATTGGAGCTGAAGCTGGATGAACTTCGGATCATCCGGGAGGCAGAGGGGGTGATAGAGAAGAGTTACATGGAGGTAACCACACCCAATGTACAGGACAAGAATAGCTGGGTTAGAGTCAGGGGAAAGAAAAAAAAAGCAGACAGTGCAGGGATTCCTCGTGGCCGTTCCCCTTCAAAACAAGTATACCGTTTTGGACGCTGTTGGCGGGGATGACCAACCGGGGGAAGGCCCTAGCGGCCAGGTCTCTGGCACTGAGTCTGGCTCTGGGGCTCAGAAGGGAAGGGGGAAGAATAGAAAAGCAATAGTTGTAGGAGATTCAATGGTTAGGGGAATAGATAGGAGATTCTGTGGTCGCGAGCGAGACTCGCAGACAGTATGTTGCCTCCCGGGTACCAGGGCCAGGGATGTCTCGGATCGTGTCTTCAGGATCCTTAAGGGGGAGGGGGAGCAGCCAGAAGTCGTGGTGCACATTGGTACCAACGACATAGGTAGGAAAAGGGGTGTGGAGGCAATAAATGAGTTTAGGGAGTTAGGGTGGAAGTTAAAAGCCAGGACAGACAGAGTTGTCATCTCTGGTTTGTTGCCGGTGCCACGTGATAGCGAGGCTAGGAACAGGGAGAGGGTGCAGCTGAACACGTGGCTGCAGGAATGGTGTAGGAGGGAGGGCTTCAGGTATTTGGATAATTGGAGCGCATTCTGGGGAAGGTGGGACCTGTACAAGCAGGACGGGTTGCATCTGAACCAGAGGGGCACTAATATCCTGGGAGGGAGATTTTCTAGTACTCTTCGGGAGGGTTTAAACTAATTTAGCAGGGTAATGACAACCGGATTTGTAGTCCAGCAACTAAGGTAGCCGATATTCAGGACGCCAAAGCGTGTAATGAGGCAGTGGGGAAGGGAACACTGACAAAGGAGAGTACTTGAAGGCACGGAGATGGGTTGAAGTGTGTATACTTCAACGCAAGAAGCATCAGGAATAAGGTGGGTGAACTTATGGCATGGATCGGTACTAGGGACTACGATGTGGTGGCCATAACGGAAACTTGGATAGAAGAGGGGCGTAAATGGTTGTTGGAGGTCCCTGGTTGTAGATGTTTCAATAAGATTATGGAGGGTTGTAAAAGAGGTGGGGTTGGGGGTGGCATTGTTAATTAGAGATAGTATAACAGCTGCAGAAAGGCAGTTCGAGGAGTATCAGCCTACTGAGGTAGCATGGGTTGAATTCAGAAATAGGAAAGGAGCAGTCACCTTGTTAGGAGTTTTCTATAGGCCCCCCAATAGTAGCAGAGATGTGGAGGAACAGATTGGGAAACAGATTTTGGAAAGGTGCAGAAGTCACAGGGTAGTAGTCGTGGGTGACTTCAACTTCCCAAACATTATGTGGAAACTCTTTAGATCAAAATAGTTTGAATGGGGTGGTGCTTGTGCAGTGTGTCCAGGAAGCTTTTCTAACACAATATGTAGATTGTCCGACCAGAGGAGGGGCAATATTGGATTTAGTACTTGGTAATGAACCAGGGCAAGTGATAGATTTGTTAGTGGGGGAGCATTTTGGAGATTGTGACCACAATTCTGTGACTTTCACTTTCGTAATGGGGAGGGATAGGTGCGTGCAACAGGGCAAGTTTTACAATTGGGGGAAGGGTCAATACGATGTTGTCAGACAAGAATTCAAGTGCATAAGTTGGGAACATAGGCTGTCAGGGAAGGACACAAGTGAAATGTGGAACTTGTTCAAGGAACAGGTACTACGTGTCCTGTCAGGCAGGGAAGAGATGGTCGAGTGAGGGAACCATGGTTGACAAGAGAGGTTGAATATCTTGTTAAGAGGAAAAAGGAGACTTATGTAAGGCTGAGGAAACAAGGTTGAGACAGGGCGTTGGAGGGATACAAGGTAGCAAGGAGGGAACTGTAGAAAGGGATTAGGAGAGCAAAGAGAGGGCATGAACAATCTTTGGCGGGTAGGATCAAGGAAAACCCCAAGGCCTTTTGTACATATGTGAGAAATATGAGAATGACTAGAGCGAGGGTAGGTCCGATCAAGGACAGTAGCAGGAGATTGTGTATTGAATCTGAAGAGATAGGAGAGGTCTTGAACGAGTACTTTTCTTCTGTATTTACAAATGAGAGGGGCCATATTGTTGGAGAGGACAGTGTGAAACAGACTGGCAAGCTCGAGGAAATACTTGTTAGGAAGGAAGATGTGTTGGGCATTTTGAAAAACGTGAGGATAGACAAGTCCCCCGGGCCTGACGGGATATATCCAAGGATTCTATGGGAAGCAAGAGATGAAATTGCAGAGCCGTTGGCAATGATCTTTTCGTCCTCACTGTCAACAGGGGTGGTACCAGGGGATTGGAGAGTGGCGAATGTCGTGCCCCTGTTCAAAAAAGGGACTAGGGATAACCCTGGGAATTACAGGCCAGTTAGTCTTACTTCGGTGGTAGGCAAAGTAATGGAAAGGGTACTGAAGGATAGGATTTCTGAGCATCTGGAAAGACACTTCTTGATTCGGGATAGTCAGCACGGATTTGTGAGGTGTAGGTCTTGCCTTACGAGTCATATTGAATTCGTTGAGGAGGTGACCAAGCATGTGGATGAAGGTAAAGAGTGTATGTAGTGTACATGGATTTTAGTAAGGAATTGATAAGGTTCCCCATGGTAGGCTTCTGCAGAAAGTAAGGAGGCATGGGATAGTGGGAAATTTGGCCAGTTGTATAACGTACTGGCTAACCGATAGAAGTCGGAGAGTGGTGGTGGATGGCAAATAATCAGCCTGGATCCGAGTTACCAGTGGCGTACCGGAGGGATCAGTTCTGGGTCCTCTGCTGTTTGTGATTTTCATTAATGACTTGGATGAGGGAGTTGAAGGGTGGGTCAGTAAATTTGCAGTCGATACGAAGATTGGTGGAGTTGTGGATAGTAAGGAGGGCTGTTGTCGGCTGCAAAGAGACATAGATAGGATGCAGAGCTAGGCTGAGAAGTGGCAGATGGAGTTTAACCCTGAAAAGTGTGAGGTTGTCCATTTTGGAAGGCCAAATATGAATGCGGAATACAGGGTTAACGGTAGAGTTCTTGGCAATGTGGAGGAGCAGAGAGATCTTGGGGTCTATGATCATACATCTTTGAAAGTTGCCACTCAAGTGGATAGAGGTGTGAAGAATGCCTATGGTGTGCTAGCATTCATTAGCAGAGGGATTGAATTTAAGAGCCGTGAGGTGATGATGCAGCTGTACAAAACTTTGGTAAGGCCACATTTGGAGTACTGTGTACATCTTATGCACCTCAATTACATAATTGCGCATAAATTCTGAATGAAAAACTGTTGGCCAGTCTTCCTCAGTTTGAAACTCACAATGTCGCGCAAACACATCCGTTACAACTATTACTGCGATGCGACAAGTAGTTTTTCCTCAAATGTTTTTTAAATTTGCTATATCTTACTCTAAGCTTAAGAACTCACGTTTTAGAATGCCGCAAAAGAGGAAGCATTAGCTCCACATAAACAGAAACAGCTCGGCGTCATAGACCGCAGTTATGTAAATGTGGTCACACCCAAGGTGCAGGCAGAGAAATGGGTGACCACCAGAAAGGGCAGGCAGTCAGTGCAGGAATCCCTTATGGTTGTCCCCCTCTCGAACAGGTGTACCCCTTTGGATACTGTCGGGGGGATAGCCTATCAGCGGAAAACAGCAGCAGCCAGAGCAGTGGCACCACGGCTGGCTCTGATGTTCAGAAGGGAGGGTCAAAGCGCAGAAGCGTAATAGTAATAGGGGACTCTATAGTCAGGGGCACAGATAGGCGCTTCTGTGGACGTGAAAGAGGCTCCAGGATGGTATGTTGCCTCCCTGGTGCCAGGGTCCAGGATGTCTCCGAAAGGGTAGAGGGCATCCTGAAGGGGGAGGGCAAACAGGCAGAGGTCGTTGTACACATTGGTGCTAACGACATAGGCAGGAAGGGGCATGAGGTCCTGCAGCAGGAGTTCAGGGAGCTAGGCAGAAAGTTAAAAGACAGGACCTCTAGGGTTGTAATCTCGGGATTACTCCCTGTGCCTCGTGCCAGTGAGGCTAGAAATGGGAAGATAGAGCAGCTAAACACGTGGCTAAACAGCTGGTGTAGGAGGGAGGGTTTCCGTTATCTGGACCACTGGGAGCTCTTCCGGGGCAGGTGTGACCTATATAAGAAGGACGCGTTGCATCTAAACTGGAGAGGCATAAATATCCTGGCCGCGAGGTTTGCTAGTGTCACACGGGAGGGTTTAAACTAGTATGGCAGGGGGGTGGGCACGGGAGCAATAGGTCAGATGTTGAGAGCATTGAGGAAAAGCTAGGGAATAGGGACAGTGGGGCTCTGAGGCAGAGCAGACAGGGAGAATTTGCTGAACACAGCGGGTCTGGTGGCCTGAAGTGCATATGTTTTAGTGCAAGAAGTATTACGGGTAAGGCAGATGAACTTAGAGTTTGGATTAGTACTTGGAACTATGATGCTGCTGCCATTACAGAGACCTGGTTGAGGGAAGGGCAGGATTGGCAGCTAAATGTTCCAGGATTTAGATGTTTCAGGCGGGATAGAGGGGGATGTAAAAGGGGAGGCGGAGTTGCGCTACTGGTTCGGGAGAATATCACAGCTGTACTGCGGGAGGACACCTCAGAGGGCAGTGAGGCTATATGGGTAGAGATCAGGAATAAGAAGGGTGCAGTCACAATGTTGGGGGTTTAGTATAGGCCTCCAAACAGCCAGCGGGAGATAGAGGAGCAGATAGGTAGACAGATTTTGGAAAAGCGTAAAAACAACAGGGTGTGGTGATGGGAGACTTCAACTTCCCCAATGTTGACTGGGACTCACTTAGTGCCAGGGGCTTAGACGGGGCGGAGTTTGTAAGGAACATCCAGGAGGGCTTCTTAAAACAATATGTAGACAGTCCAACTAGGGAAGGGGCGGTACTGGACCTGGTATTGTGGAATGAGCCCGGCCAGGTGCTAGATGTTTCAGTAGGGGAGCATTTCGGGAACACTGCCCACAATTCAGTAAGTTTTAAAGTACTGGTGGACAAGGATAAGAGTGGTCCGAGGATGAATGCGCTAAATTGGGGGAAGGCTAATTATAACAATATTAGGGGGGGAACTGAAGAACATAAATTGGGGGCGGATGTTTGAGGGCAAATAAACATCTGACATGTGGGAGGCTTTCAAGTGGCAGTTGAAAGGAATTCAGGACCGGCATGTTCCTGTGAGGCAGAAGGATAAATACGGCAATTTTCTGGAACCTTGGATAACGAGAGATATTGTCGGCCTCGTCAAAAGAAAAAGGAGACATTTGTCAGGGCTAAAAGGCTGGGAACAGACAAAGCCTGCGTGGAATATAAGGAAAGTAGGAAGGAACTTAAGCAAGGAGTCAGGAGGGCTAGAAGGGGCAACGAAAAGTCATTGGCAAATAGGGTTAAGGAAAATCCCAAGGCTTTTACACGTACATAAAAAGCAAGAGGGTAGCCAGGGAAAGGGTTGACCCACTGAAGGATAGGCAAGGGAATCTATGTGTGGAGACATAGGAAATGGGCGAGGTACTAAATGAATACTTTGCATCAGTATTCACCAAAGAGAAGAAATTGGTAGATGTTGAGTCTGGAGAAGGGTGTGTAGATAGCCTGGGTCACATTCAGATCCAAGAAGACAAGGTGTTGGGTGTCTTAAAAAATATTAAGGTAGATAAGTCCCCAGGGCCTGATGGGATCTACCCCAGAATACTGAAGGAGGCTGGAGAGGAAATTGCTGAGACCTTGACAGAAATCTTTGGATCCTCACTGTCTTCAGGGGATGTCCCGGAGGACTGGAGAATAGCCAATGTTGTTTCTCTGTTTAAGAAGGGTATCAAGGATAATCCCGGGAACTACAGGCCGGTGAGCCTTACTTCAGTGGTAGGGAAATTACTGGAGAGAATTCTTCGAGACAGGATCTACTCCCATTTGGAAGCAAATGGACGTATTAGTGAGAGGCAGCATGGTTTTGTGAAGGGGAGGTCGTGTCTCACTAACTTGATAGAGTTTTTCGAGGAGGTCACTAAGATGATTGATGCAGGTAGGGCAGTGGATGTTGTCAATATGGACTTCAGTAAGGCCTTTGACAAGGTCCCCCATGGTAGACTAGTACAAAAGGTGAAGTCACACGGGATCAGGGGTGATGTTTCCTCCACACAAGTTACAGGGAAGAGTGTCGCCAGCTCTTTCCCACACACAATCCGTACATTGTCACTGACAGAGCAAAGAGACACAGACAGGTCATCAGTTCCACAGTCTCAGGCAGCAGAAACAGTTCCAGAGACACATTTTCAACCCATCAATCAAACAGCAGGAGAGACAGACGCTGTGTCCATGTCACCCTAACTCAGTTCCACTGACAGGAGGCCCCATAAATCCCAGTGCAAATTCTCACCCATTCTCATCATCACTGTATCAGTTCCACAATGGAGCAGCTTAGTGAAATAATCAATATCAGAGAAAACTGACACATGGATTCCGGTTTAGAATTACACAATTAACCGTAATAATGTACTCTGAGATTCGAGTGAAATACCAGCCACACCACTCACATCAGGGGTGGCTGTACTAATCCTCAGAGTGTGTCCTCACAAATACATTAGCTGCAAACACAAATATCAGGTGCCTTCTCAGATTGAGATATGCTGAAAGCGACAAAGATACAAACACTGATTCTCGTTTAAAACTCACCTAATTTATGAAAATAAAAGATGCAATATAATTTCGCTGACTATGAACTGAGCTGTAACTTGCAAACTATTGCAAAATCCTCACTCACTCTGTTCCGGATGGAAGATTCTGCAGCAATTCCAGACTGTGGTCCATTTTACATTCATGTCAAAATTCTGACTCAGAATCAGACTGAGTGTGACAGATCAAATCAATCTATACAACCTGAGTTAAACTTCCAGAGCAATCCAGTATCAGGTTGAAGGTTACATTATCTTTCACAATTGTGTTCTGATATTAAATGCTGGTCCAAAACTATCACACATTGTTTGCTTCAAGCCTCCCACAGCAATGGTTTCTTTCTGTGCTGGAAAATTACGTGGAATGAAGGCAAACTTATAAACTGTCCCAGAGATTGAAAGGTCACATCCTGAACCGCATCTTCACACTGAGTCACAGAGCCTGACAGGTACAGGATAATCCTCAAACACATGTTCAGACTAGGATCCATCATGCCACTGAGTCCTGGAGCATGACAGATTCAGGATTATTCTCAAACGGTTGTTCAGAGTAAGATGCTGAAATACACTGTACTCATTCATAAATAGCAATCACAAAAAGCAATCAGACTCAACAATTGTACCTCTGAGAGATTTAGAAATGGTTAAAAGACTCTCAGAGAGGAAACAATAGTGACATACAATCACACGTATACACACAGTGTACAGGCCCACACACATTATACACAGAGTTGCACACACACAGATACACAAACATACACACACAGGTATATGCACGTGTACTCACACAGTACACAGAGTTGTACACACCCGCAAACACAGGTATACAGACACAGGCACATAAACATTCACACATATTCTCAGATACACACACATATATAGAAACACGCATGTACAGACAGAGATATACACAGAGACAGATACATTACATCAGAGAAATAAAATTAATCCAGCTACAGTGAAGTAACAGAGATATAGTTCTAATACAGGATGGTGAGTGGCTGGAGTAGAGCCTCCAGGTCGCGGTGTCGCTATGTGTCGGCCGCCCTTGTAGTATGTATAAATGATTTGGAGGAACATGTAACTGGTCTGATTAGTAAGTTTGCAGACGACACAAAGGTTGGTGGAATTGCGGATAGAGATTAGGACTGTCAGAGGATACAGCAGGATTTAGATTGTTTGGAGACTTGGGCGGAGAGATGGCAGGTGGAGTTTAATCCGGACAAATGTGAGATAATGCATTTTGGAAGGTCTAATGCAGGTAGGGAATATACAGTGAATGGTAGAACCCTCAAGAGTATTGAAAGTCAAAGAGACCTAGGAGTACAGGTCCACAAGTCATTGAAAGGGGCAACACAGGTGGAGAAGGTAGTCAAGAAGGCATACGGCATGCTTGCCTTCATTGGCCGGGTATTGAGTATAAGAATTGGCAAGTCATGTTGCAGCTGTATAGAACCTTAGTTAGGCCACACTTGGAGTATAGTGTTCAATTCTGGTCGCCACACTACCAGAAGGATGTGGAGGCTTTAGAGAGGGTGCAGAAGAGATTTACCAGAATGTTGCCTGGTATGGAGGGCATTAGCTACGAGGAGCGGTTGAATAAACTCGGTTTGTTCTCACTGGAACGAAGGAGGTTGAGGGGAGACCTGATAGAGGTATACAAAATTATGAGTGGCACAGACAGAGTGGATAGTCAGAGGCTTTTCCCCAGGGTAGAGGGGCCAATTACTAGGGCGCATAGGTTTAAGTTGAGAGGGGCAAGGTTTAGAGTAGATGGACGAGGCAAGTTTTTTACGCAGAGGGTAGTGGGTGCCTGAAACTCGCTACCGGAGGAGGTGGTGGAAGCAGGGACGATAGTGACATTTAAGGGGCATCTTGACAAATACATGAATAGGATGGGAATGGAGGGATACGAACCCAGGAAGTGTAGAAGATTGTAGTTTAGTCGGGCAGCATGGTCGGCACGGGCTTGGAGGGCCGAAGGGCCTGTTCCTGTGCTGTACATTTCTTTGTTTTTTGTTCTTTGTTCAGACATGGGGAGAACGTGCAAACTCCGCACACAGTCACCCAATGCTGGAATTGAACCCGGATCCCTGGCTCTGTGATGCAGCAGTGCTAACCACTGTGCCTTGGTCCCACCCAAAAGCCGACTCCACTGGGCAGCACGCTGGCGCAGTGGTTAGCACTGTGGTATCATGCGCCGCGGTCCCAGGTTCGATCGTGGCTCTATGTGACTGTCCGTGTGAAGTTTGCACATTCTCCCCGTGACTGCGTGTGTTTCGCCCCCACAACCCAAAATAAATGTGTAAGCTAGGTGGATTGTCGACGCTAATTTGCCCCTTAATTGGAAAAAATGAATTGAGTACTCTAAATTTATTTTAAAAAGGCGACTCTGGCTGATTTCGAACCAATAACGTCAGAACGTCTCAGCAGAACACGAAATACAAGTCCTACACTGTATCACTTGCTCCATCGAGCCACCAATCATATATTTTTTATGATTGTTTATTATGTAAATAATTTAGTTGCTAATTCATCTGGCCCCAGGAGTATCCATAACACAGTTTGTAAATTGAACTTTGATTGTGTCGTTTTTTTGACCCGATTAACCCACCTTTTTACCAATGTTTCTATTTACTATTTAGTATTGTTGCCTAAACCTTCCACGGAAAACAAATTGAAACGGGAGAGATGAAGTTAGATGATGAGAATATTTTGTGAATTTTATTTGAGGACTGTCCCCTCATTTTCTGTCCTGACCTGCGATATCTAATTAAATAATTCACCACTGTGATGGCCAGGAGCTGAATCTGTGTCAATTGTTCAGACAGATGTAACTCTACGACCATCTCTTACCGGGCTCGGTCACACAGATTCATAGAATTTACAGAGCAGAAGGAGGCCATTCGGCCCATCGAGTCTGCACCGGCTCTTGGAAAGAGCAACCTACCCAAGGTCCACACCTCCACCCTATCCCCACAACCCACAAACCCCACCCAACACTATGGGCAATTTTGGACACTAAGGGCAATTTAGCATGGTCAATCCACCTAACCTGCACATCTTTGGACTGTGGGAGGAAACCGGAGCACTCCGAGGAAACCCACGCACCCAAGGGGAGAATGTGCAGACGCCGCACAGACAGTGACCCAAGCCGGAATCAAAACAGGGACCCTGGAGCTGTGAAGCAATTGTGCTAACCACTGTGCTACCGTGCTGCCCCCTCTGTATTTATCGAACGAATACACAAGCAATGAACCGGGATAATGGATTAAATCAGAGATTCGATTGTTTTGCAACAATATGGCTGGAATGGGAGTCTTACATTTTCCGATAGATCGGGATGAGCAGGTTCGCTCAGTCAGAAAGCAGATGTCTGGGGCTTTAATAGTGACTAATTGGTGTTTTACAATAACGTTAACCGCTAAAAGCCATGTTGGGCGTCACTGTACCACATTGATTTGCATTGTCCCTGCACAGTGCCAGGGACCTGGGCTCGATTCCTGGCTTGGGCCCCTGACTGTGCCGGGTCTGCACGTTCTCCCCGTGTCTGCGTTGGGTTCCTCTGGCTGCTTCGGTTTCCTCCCAAAAGATGTACTTGTTAGGCGAATTGGACATTCTGAATTCCTCTCAGTTATCCCGAACAGGCGCCGGAGTGTGACGACTAGGGGATTTTCACAGCATCATCACGTAATCGGGATTACGACACTGATAAAGATGATTATTATGTTGATGTTTTTTCGCTGCAATTCAAACGGGTAATGAATACATCGTTGCCTTTTCGCACAACTCGCTTTCAGCCACTTTTCCTTTTTTTAAATTTAGAGTACCCAATTTAAAAATATATATATATTAAGGGGCAATTCAGCGTGTCCAATCCACCTACCCTGCAGCACTTTAGGTTGTGGGGACTAAACCCACGCAAAGACGGGGAGACTGTGCAAATTCCACGCAGACGGGATCCAAGAGCCGGGACCGAACCTGGCATCTCAAACGCCGTGAGGCAATAGAGCTAGCCCACTGCTACTGGGCTGCCGTCTTCTTTAGTACGAAGTCTTACAACACCAGGTTAAAGTCCAACACTCCGCCACACTCCGGCGCCTGTTCGGGTTCACTAAAGGACGATTCTGAATGTCCAATTCACCTAAAAGCACATCTTTCTGGACTTGTGGGAGGGAACCTGAGCACCCGGAGGAAACCCACGCAAACACGGAGAGAACGTGCAGACTCCGCACAGACAGTGACCCAGCGGCGAATCAAATCCGGGACCCTGGCGCTGTGAAGCAACAGGGCTAACCACTGTGCTCCTGCCGCGCATTGTTGTTTCTTACAAGTCCTTGGTCGCCAGTCTTTGTGAAATTAGCTGATCTACATGGTGTCAGGAGTGGGATGTACGGCACAAGGACTTCCCCACATGACTCACTTGTGTCTGACCACCACATTGGGTATAGTTGGGTGCAGTTCGTGCAGGAGTGGCGTATTTACTGTGGTGTCTCTGACAAGTCAATAAAGATACAAGTTGTCACATTACTAAACATAGCGGGTTCTGATGGCAGCCAGAAGTTTGGGTGGTTTGTTTTTCAAATGGAGGCGGAGGAAGTGGACCCCAGAAGTAATTGAAATAAAGCAAGAAAATATTTGCCTTCCGGTGAAGAATATAAAACTCAACAGACACGTGTTTCACTTGACAAACCAAAGAACAGATGAAAAAATACAATCATGTTTGGCAATTTCGAAAATTTTAGGGAGAAATGTGCATGTGAAACCTTTACCAATGAGTTGGGGATTGAATATTCTGCTGGGGCCACAGCCACCTGCTCCACAGGCCGCTGCCACGAGAGCAGGATTTAAAACTATTAAAAAAATAACAGCTGCATGTGAAATAACAATCAAAAAGCAACAACGATGATAAGCGGTGACATAAGCTTTCACCCCCGTGAACAAATAAACAGGTAATTCAGCTCATTCCTGAGGAGAAAGGAATTCCCTCCACAGGATTTTATTACATCGATTGAGACAAAGCATTTTGTTCTAGTTGGCAGCATCAATACTTTATCCGGGTGAAACATATATTGTGGATTAGTTCGGAGCCAAACAAAGTACAACGAGTAAAGAGAATTGAATGCACAAAATAACAAGGAAATACATTCTGAGAAAAGCCCTGCAATGTTTGGAAGGAAAGGCGGAACTTTGAGCTGACGAGGGAAAACTTCAGCAAGGTGGACTCGATTTCGGTACAAAGCAACCGCGGCAAGACTTGAATTTGCAAACTTCTGACATCATCGAAGTCAGACGCCTTATCCATTCGGCCGTGCGGCCAACGGCTGCAACGCTTTTTCAGTTTTCATGATCCGCTGTCACCCAGATCGCAGAAAATACAAGGGAGAGCTCCAGCTGCCAAACTTGGTCATTTTCCATGTCGATAATATTCTTCACTCCGTGAGCCGTGAAGGGTTTTGAGGCATCATCCATAAATGTGGATGCTCACTGACATGTGTTACTATCCTCTGCCCGAGAACAAGTCAAAATTAAAACTGGATTAACTGTTATAAAGACCAATGAGTAAACGCTGGGAACTCCGAGCATCATCAGTTCATCAACCAGAAACACTCACAGAATGATTTAATACAGTATGTTTCTCATGTAAACCTCAAGATACGAAAATTCACCTGAACAGCTCATGGTGAACTTGGAGATTTATTTCCAAATTTAAATCAGTGATTGAGATAACGATCAGATCTGTCAAATACTTATTAACTGTGTATTTAAAGTGATGCTGCTTCCGCTGTGCTGACCCTCTTCTCCTCTATGTCACTGAATCACAGAATTATACATGCAGAAGAGGCTCTTTGGCACATCGAATCTACACCGACGCATGAAAAACACGTGACCTGGCGACCGAATCCAATTTCCCAGCACTTGGCCAATAGCCTTGAAGGTTATGACGTGCCAAGTGCTTATCCGGATACATTTACAACCTGCCTCTGTCACACTCCCAAGCAATGCATTCCAGTGCATGACAAAGGGAGGGCTGCTGTCCAAATAAGCATGGAGAATTACTGCAGTGTGTCCTGTAGATCAGACAGACTGTAGTAATATGTATGCACTTCTCTGTCTTGTTTTTATGGAGGGTAATTGGATTTTTTTCTCTTTGCTGTTCTGATGATCAAGGTGTATGAGGGAACAAGGGAAGGTAATTCGCAGCATGGCCTGAAATGGGCTGAGAAAAAAGGGTGCACGGTAACACAAGTGTCTTGCACTGTGGCTTCACAGCGCCAGGGTCCCAGGTTCGATTCCCCGCTGGGTCACTGTCTGTGCGGAGTCTGCAGGTCCCCCCCCCCCCTGTCTGCGTTGGTTTCGTCCAGGTGCTCCGGTTTACACCCACAGTCCAAAGACATGCAGGTGAGATAGATTGTCCATGATAAATTGCCCTTCGTGTCCAAAAAGGTTAGGACGGGTTATTGGGTTCCGGGGATTGGGTGGGTGCAGACTCGATCAGCCGAGTGGCCTCCTGCGGCACTCTATGTTCCATGTAATTCTGAATATGGCCTGAAATGGGCTGAGAGCAAGGCGAAATCCTCGGCGGGTGTGCTTTTGAAGCACTTACTGCTCGTGTCAATTTGCGAATAAAAACGACTCTGGAGATTGCTTGTCGATTGAGGGCAGACTAAGAAACATTTACCACAAGGAAAATCCAGGTGATCTGTTGCATAGCAGAAGATAGTTTCGATCCATTGACTTTTGGATCATGTGATCAGTCCGCTCCGCTGCGCTCTTCTGCTCAGGGGCAAGTTACTATTGTCGTTACTGCTTTACGGTAGCCAGGCAGCAAAGACTGTTCTCATTGACAAGACATACCTGTTGCCGAAGCAGTGGCACCCATGTGAAACTCTAGTGAAAGCACGACTGGATTATACTTCGTGTGAGTGTAAATGATTCACTCTGTATCAGTCATTCTCTGGTTCAATATATCTGTGTAATATTCAGACTGTTTTTGCATTCCCCGCTGCTGTGTGAAGGTTGGATCACTTGCTAATTGTGTCGTTGAAACCGTGCATGTCCAAGCGATTTGTTCTGACTGCCAGATTCCGGACTGTAAATTAGTTTGGGATTAATTTTGTATTTATCAATCTCTCGTTTTGAATTTCCGATCTTTTAAATTCATTCATGGGATGTGGGCGCCGCTGGCTTGGCCAGAAATTACTGCCCATCACAAACTGCCGTGAAATGAGCGGCTTGGTAAGTCATCCGGAGGCAGGTAAGGGAAAACCACATTGCTGTGGGTCGGGAGGCACATGTACAGCCAGACCAGGTAAGATTTCTCTGCCTAAAGTTAACCAGTTGGGCTTTCGGACAATCGGTTCATGGTCATCAGACTTTTAATTCCAGATGTTTTTATTGATTTCATATTTCACCATCTGCCGTGGCGGGATGTGTGTGTGTGTTTGTGTGTCAGTCCCTCATTATCAGTCTGTATGTGAGTGTGGATTAAACCCTTATATGCCCTCACAGACACTGTGATCTTCTTCTTGCGAATTTCAGAGAAATACTGAAACTACCTGAGACTCTGGTGGGCAGTTGGAGGGGCTGGTTTGAAGAAACTGCAGCAAGATGTGAGTCAGAAAGTGAAGAGTGGACTTGTCTGTGAGAAGACCACAGAAAAGCTGTGCCTGGAGTGTGTCCTGCAGACAATTAATGAGTAAAATACCTTATTGCTCAAATCAGAGGCTGAAGGATGAATAGAATGGGAAGCGATCAGGCAGTGGGACCTCGGTACTGCACCGCATTCCTCCCACAGTCCAACTATCTGCAGGTTTGGTGGATGGGCCATGTTTAATTGACTCTTATTTTCCAAACATTAGTTCGAGCTTTGGGGGTAGGGCATGGATAGGGCCGAGCTGTAGTGCTCCGTCAGGAAGGGAATCAAGGGTTAGGGGGTAAAGCAGCAAAGTGGAGTTGAGATGTTATCATCAGATCACTCAATCTCATTGATAGCACGGTAGTTAGCACTGTCGCGTCACAGGTCCAGAGTCCCAGGTACGATTCCGTGCTTGGGCCATTGTCTGCACATTCTCCTCCTGTCTGCGTGGGTTGCCTCCCACAGTGCAAATACCTGCAGGTTGGGTGGGGTTGCTGGGTTCCAGGTATACAGCGGCGGTGTTAGCTTTGGTGGGGTTCTCTTTCCAAGGGCCGGTGCAGACTCAATAGGCCGGATGTGCTCCTGATGCACGTGTCCTCCCATTGCACCAACCTGTCTGCGTGCTTTCAGAGTTCTACTGGAATTTCTGTCGATCTTTGCACAACGGCAATACGGCCCAAACTTTTACAGACAATAAAGTACTTTTAAAATGTAATCACTGTCAAAATTACTGAACTTTTGAACTGCCTGTTGGACAACTTCAGACATTCCCATGCGGGGAACTGTCTGTCAGAAACAGTCTGGAACGTTGACTGAACAGTTGCCCGCTGATGTATATGTCCAGTTGGCAATCTGCTTTAGGAGTGAGCAGCCTGACTCTGGTCAGCAGCTTTCAAAGATTTTATTTTTGTCCTGAATGGGTGTTCCGCGAAGGTGATGAGTTTTCTTCTGTGACGTCATTCTGATGGGATAGTGAAAAGTGACTGGAGCCACATTTACAGAAGGGGTTCGACTGGAAAGTCTGTCGCTCTTTTCACCACAGGACGGCCCAAACATTTATAGACAATAAAGTACGTTTACAATGCACAGTAAAAAGTTTTACAACACCAGGTTAAAGTCCAATAGGTTTGTTTCAAATCACCAGCTTTCTGAGCACTGCTCCTTCCTCAGGTGCAGTCACTGACCAAATTACTGAACTTTTGAACTGCCTGTTGGACAACTTCAGACATTCCCAAATAGGGATGGGGATTTTGCTGCAGGCGTGGCTCTGTGGCGCAACGGAGAGCGCTTTGTCCTTCTCGTCATGGTGAGACATTCGAAGGTTGTGGGTTCGAATCTCGTCAGAGTCGGGTGTTAAGTAAAGTATGAATCAATTAGTAAAACGTTTATCAATGTTCGCAGAAAAGTGGAACTGCCGCCCGAAATTCATTCCACAACCGTGACGCCATTCACTTTTCACTTTCCCATCAGAATGACGTCACAGAAGAAAACTCATCACCTTCACAGAACAAGCAGAGTCAGGACCAAAATAAAATCTTTGAAAGCTGATGACCTGACAGATTGCAAACTGGGCACACACATCAGTTCAGTCAGGTTTCCAGACTGTTTCTGATGGACAGCTGCAAACAAGGATGTGAATCTTCACCATTCAATGCTCACACCAACACGTTTATCACAGCTGTAATGAGCAGCTCATGACAGTGGAGGTTTATCACAGGCGCTATGTTAAACTGCATGTTGCTTCAGACAGGTTTCCGACTGGACACATGGAATGAGCGGCTGTGTGAACGTCAGTAGTTCAGGGGGAAATTTCTCACTTCCCAGACTGGAGTTCCGGTTCCATTCCCAGACATTTCTCTTTCTCTTTCTGAATCCATCCCTCTCCTCTTGCTCAGTTACACTTTCATTTCTCCGCCAATGGCGGCCACGATTCAAGTTGTCTCAGCATATAGATCTTCAATTCATTTTCGAAACATCTCCAAATACCTCTCCGCCGTCCAACTGAAAAGGGAAGGAATGCAATATGATTCAATAAACTATTGAACTCGATGTTGTGTCCCGAATTCTCTGGCGTACTGAGTTACAGACGACGTAACCTTCCTCGAGGTTACGTTGATCTCTATTGGAACACTGTAACAGATCAAGGACAGAAAGGTCAGAGTAGGAGCAATGGAGATTTGAAATGACAAGTGGGAGGAAGTTCGGAGTCAGGCTGACGGACTAAACTAAGATGTCTCCAAGCGGGCAGCCAGTCTGCGATTTGGTGTGCTGAAGTAGATGAGACCAAAATGTAGGAGCAAATACAGTGGATTAAACTGAAAAAGAACTAGTGTGTTACTGTTTCACTAGGGAAGAGTGTTTGGGGCCTTGGATATTGAGAAGGGAGGAGGTACAAAGACGGTGACGGCCGAGTGGGTAAGGTGTTCCACTCAAGGTCGCACCGGGTTTCCCTGTGCAGCTTCGAACCCCCCTCGCAGCGGCTCTGTTCCAGAATATGAACTCGGTTCCATAAACAAACCACTGACCACGGTTCTCCTTTTGCCTCTCATTGATAGTTTTCACCCAATTTGGCTGTTTGGGGAATGAAAGAAATCATTTCTCCTGTATTAGAATTATCATTTTTTAAATAAACTAAATTAAATATCTAAAAGAATTATTGATAACTGATATTTAATCAATATTAATAAGGTGAGCCGCAACGTTTGGAAGGAAAACCCCATCCCATCAGGTGAGGGAATGTTGGGAATGGACCGGTGTGAAACATTCCCAGACCATGTCCAACATGTTTCTTCTCAGCATGAAAACTCCCCGCGGAAAGACTGAAACAGACTCTCATTTGATCACATCATTATTAATATCACTCACACCTTAACCATGAGGCCACTGGTGAAGTCATGATGACTTCGAATTTCTCCTAAAATGACAACTGAACCCACTGACTGGCAGAATTACATAAACACGATATTGCCGACGCACAACCACAGGCCGACTTGTCGAGTTGTGCAAACTGACATCACTGCTTCTGATCAGCTCCAGAACAAAGAGATAAATGTCACATTGTTCATTCACATTTCTGATTTATAATTGTGTGGGGAACATATGGGCGTCAGCCTTTGGGAGGCAATGATAATTTGCATGGAGTGAAATTCAACCACCGAGTAGATCGTTGGTCTCGGGGTGTGACTCTCGCGTCGAAGATTTCATTTATCTAAAGAGCGAGATGTCCCGGATTCAAATCCCGGGCAAGCTTCGCAAAGCACCATTTAACAAATCTGTGCGATCGAGATGGAGACATTGACTTAAATTGGGAGGCGTTTGGAGCTCCAGAGAAATTCTTTCAGAGATTATCTCACTACAGCGCACGTGAACAAAGAACAAAGAATTGTACAGCACAGGAACAGGCCCTTCGGCCCTCCAAGCCCGTGCCGACCATGCTGCCCGACCAAACTACAATCTTCTACAATTCCTGGTTCCGTATCCCTCTATTCCCATCCTATTCATGTATGTGTCAAGATGCCCCTTAAATGTCACTATCGTCCCTGCTTCCACCACCTCCTCCGGTAGTGAGTTCCAGGCACCCACTACACTCTGCGTAAAAAACTTGCCTCGTACATCTACTCTAAACCTTGCCCCTCTCACCTTAAACCTATGCCCCCTAGTAATTGACCCCTCTACCCTGGGGAAAAGCCTCTGACTATCCACTCTGTCTATGCCCCTCATAATTTTGTAGACCTCTATCAGGTCTCCCCTCAACCTCCTTCGTTCCAGTGAGAACGATCCGAGTTTATTCAACCGCTCCTCATAGCTAATGCCCTCCATACCAGGCAACATTCTGGTCAATCTCTTCTGCACCCTCTCTACAGCCTCCACATCCTTCTGGTAGTGCGGCGACCAGAATTGAACACTATACCCCAAGTGTGGCCTAACTAAGGTTCTATACAGCTGCAACATGACTTGCCAATACTTATACTTAATGCCCCGGCCAATGAAGGCAAGCATGCCGTATGCCTTCTTGAGTACCTTCTCCACCTGTGTTGCCCCTTTCAATGACCTGTGGGCCTGTACTCCTAGATCTCTTTGACTTTCAATACTCTTGAGGGTTCTACCATTCACTGTATATTCCCTACCTGCATTAGACCTTCCAAAATGCATTACCTCACATTTGTCCGGATTAAACTTCACCTGCCATCTCTCCGCCCAAGTCTCCAAACAATCTAAATCCTGCTGTATCCTCCGACAGTCCTCATCGCTATTCGCAATTCCACCAACCTTTGTGTCGTCTGCAAACTTACTAATCAGACCAGTTACATTTTCCTCCAAATCATTTATATATACTACAAAGAGCAAAAGGTCCCAGCACTGATCCCTGTGGAACACCACTGGTCACAGCCCTCCAATTAGAAAAGCATCCTTCCATTGCTACTCTCTGCCTGCTATGACCCAGCCAGTTCTGTATCCACCTTGCCAGCTCACCCCTGATCCCGTGTGACTTCACCTTTTGTACCAGTCTACCATGAGGGACCTTGTCAAAGGCCTTACTGAAGTCCATATAGACAACATCCACTGCCCTACCTGCATCAATCATCTTAGTGACCTCCTCGAAAAACTCTATCAAGTTAGTGAGACACGACCTCCCCTTCACAAAACCATGCTGCCTCTCACTAATACGTCCATTTGCTTCCAAACAGGAGGAGATCCTGTCTCGAAGAAGTCTCTCCAGTAATTTCCCTACCACTGCAGTAAGGCTCACCGGCCTGTAGTTCCCTGGATTATCCTTGCTACCCTTCTTAAACAGAGGAACAACATTGGCTATTCTCCAGTCCTCCGAGACATCCCCTGAAGACAGTGAGGATCCAAAGATTTCTGTCAAGGCCTCAGCAATTTCCTCTCCAGCCTCCTTCAGTATTCTGGGGTAGATCCCATCAGGCTCTGGGGACTTATCTACCTTAATATTTTTTAAGACACCCAACACCTCGTCTTCTTGAATCTGAATGTGACCCAGGCTATCTACACACCCTTCTCCAGACTCAACACCTACCAATTTCTTCTCTTTGGTGAATACTGATGCAAAGTATTCATTTAGTACCTCGCCCATTTCCTCTGGCTCCACACATAGATTCCCTTCCCTATCCTTCAGTGGGCCAACCCTTTCCCTGGCTATCCTCTAGCTTTTTATGTACGTATAAAAAGCCTTGGGATTTTCCTTAACCCTATTTGCCAATGACTTTTCGTGACCCCTTCTAGCCCTCCTGACTCCTTGCTTAAGTTCCTTCCTACTTTCCTTATATTCCACGCAGGCTTCATCTGTTCCCAGCCTTTTAGCCCAGACAAATGCCTCCTTTTTCTTTTTGACGAGGCCTACAATATCTCTCGTTATCCAAGGTTCCCGAAAATTGCCATATTTATCCTTCTTCCTCACAGGAACATGCCGGTCCTGAATTCCTTTCAACTGACACTTGAACGCCTCCTACATGTCAGATGTTGATTTGCCCTCAAACATCCGCCCCCACCCTATGTTCTTCAGTTCCCGCCTAATATTGTTTTAATTAGCCTTCCCCCAATTTAGCACATTCATCCTAGGACCACTCTTATCCTTGTCCACCAGTACTTTAAAACTTACTGAATTGTGGTCACTGTTACCGAAATGCTCCCCTACTGAAACATCTACCACCTGGTTCGGCTCATTCCCCAATACCAGGTCCAGTACCGCCCCTTCCCTAGTTGGACTGTCTACATATTGTTTTAAGAAGCCTTCCTGGATGCTCTTTACAAACACCGCCCCGTCTAAGCCCCTGGCACTAAGTGTGTCCCAGGCAATATATGGGAAGTTGAAGTCTCCCATCACCACAACCCTGTTGTTTTTACTCTTTTCCAAAATCTGTCTACCTATCTGCTCCTCTATCTCCTGCTGGCTGTTGGGAGGCCTGTAGTAAACCCCCAACATTGTGACTGCACCCTTCTGATTCCTGATCTCTACCCAGATAGCCTCACTGCCCTCTGAGGTGTCCTCCCCCAGTACAGCTGTGATATTCTCCCGAACCAGTAGCGCAACTCCGCCTTCCCTTTTACATCCCCCTCTATCCCGCCTGAAACATCTAAATCCTGGAATGTTTAGCTGTCAATCCTGCCCTTCCCTCAACCCGGTCTCTGTAATGGCAACAACATCATAGTTCCAAGTACTAATCCAAGCTCTAAGTTCATCTGCCTTACCTGTAATACTTCTTGCATTAAAACATATGCACTTCAGGCCACCAGACCCGCTGTGTTCAGCAACTTCTCCCTGTCTGCTCTGCCTCAGAGCCCCACTGTCCCTATTCCCTAGTTCTCCCTCAATGCGCTCACCTTCTGACCTATTGCTCCCGTGCCCACCCACCTGCCATACTAGTTTAAACCCTCCCGTGTGACACTAGCAAACCTCGTGGCAAGGATATTTATGCCTCTCCGGTTTAGATGCAAAGCGTCCTTCTTATATAGGTCACACCTGCCCCTGAAGAGCTCCCAGTGGTCCAGATAACGGAAACCCTCCCTCCTACACCAGCTGTTTAGCCACGTGTTTAGCTGCTCTATCTTCCTATTTCTAGAGTCACTGGCATGTAATCCCGAGATTACAACCCTGGAGGTCCTGTCTTTTAACTTTCTGCCTAGCTCCCTGAACTCCTGCTGCAGGACCTCATGCCCCTTCCTGCCTATGTCGTTAGTACCAATATGTACAACGACCTCTGCCTGTTTGCCCTCCCCCTTCAAGATGCCCTCTACCCGTTCGGAGACATCCTGTAGGTTGGCACCAGGGAGGAAACAGACCATCCTGGAGTCTCTTTCACGTCCACAGAAGCGCCTATCTGTGCCCCTGACTATAGAGTCCCCTATTACTATTGCTCTTCTGCGCTTTGACCCTCCCTTCTGAACATCAGAGCCAGCCGTGGTGCCACTGCTCTGGCTGCTGCTGTTTTCCGCTGATAGGCTATCCCCCCGACAGTATCCAAAGGGGTATACCTGTTCGAGAGGGGGACAACCATAAGGGATTCCTGCACTGACTGCCTGCTCTTTCTGGTGGTCACCCATTTCTCTGCCTGCACCTTGGGTGTGACCACATTTACATAACTGCGATCTATGATGCTTTCCGCCACCTGCATGCTCCTAAGTGCATCCAATTGCTGCTCCAACCGAACCATGCGGTCTGTGAGGAGCTCCAGTTGGGTGCACTTTCTGCAGATGAAGCCATCCGGGACGCTGGAAGCCTCACGGACCTGCCACATCTCACAGTCAGAGCACTGCACCCCTCTAACTGACATTGCGTCATATAATAAAAATAAAAATTAAAAAAAAACATTCTTTAATCTATATTTTTTTAAATTTCAAAGTTACTGTTAACTATCTGTTTCCTAGCACTAGATTTCTAATAGAAAGGCGAAAGCTAAATATAGTACTCTCCGATCTCTGGCTTAGATACCCCTCTAAATTATAATTAAGTAATTATGTTTAATTAGTTACCAATGCTTAATTTATTTTTCAATTTAGTGTAGATTCCCAACCAGCCACTCAGGCCACAGCTTTTCTGTGATGTCACTTCAGTTCCCCCCCCCCCCCCCCGACACACACTATTTGAAAAAGGTGTAAAAGTACAAATGAGTAAAAATCGCTTACTTACCTTCTTACCTTCTGAGTGTCTTAGATGTTCTCAGGTTCTCTCCCTGACAGAGACTGCTCTCCACCTCCGAACCTTGACCTGCACAATGCTAATAATATAATATAATAATAATATAATATGGCACTTACCTCACACCAATGGGTCTTATTATTAGGTTAGAGGAGGAGGGCGGGTGGGAGACACTACTCGGGTTTCCTCTCCACCAGAATTTATTGGTTTGGGGGGGGGGGGGGCTTCCCAGAAGTCCGCGGGTCGAAAAAAATAAACAGAAAAGAAGTGTTTTTAAAGGATAAACTTACCTCCCAGAAATCACTTGCGCACCGCTCCCGCTGAAATCTACTGGTCTGTTCCTGTGAAGGTAAGTGTTTTTAAAGGATAAACTTACCTCCCAGAAATCACTTGCGCACTGCACCCGCTGAAATCGACTGGCCTGTTCCTGTGAAGGTAAGTGTTTTTAAAGGATAAACGTACCTCCCAGAAATCACTTGCGCACCGCTCCCGCTGAAATCGACTGGCCTGCTCCTGTGAAGGTAAGTGTTTTTAAAGGATAAACTTACCTCCCAGAAATCACTTGCGCACCGCTCTCGCTGAAATCGACTGGCCTGCTCCTGTGAAGGTAAGTGTTTTTAAAGGATAAACGTACCTCCCAGAAATCACTTGCGCACCGCTCCCGCTGAAATCGACTGGCCTGCTCCTGTGAAGGTAAGTGTTTTTAAAGGATAAACTTACCTCCTAGAAATCACTTGCGCACCGCTCCCGCTGAAATCGACTGGCCTGTTCATGTGAATGTAAGTGTTTTTAAAGGATAAACTTACCTCCCAGAAATCACTTGCGCACCGCTCCCGCTGAAATCGACTGGCCTGGTCCTGTGAAGGTAAGTGTTTTTAAAGGATAAACTTACCTCCCAGAAATCACTTGCGCACCGCTCCCGCTGAAATCGACTGGCCTGGTCCTGTGAAGGTAAGTGTTTTTAAAGGATAAACCTACCTCCCAGAAATCACTTGCGCACCGCTCCCGCTGAAATCGACTGGCCTGGTCCTGTGAAGTTAAGTGTTTTTAAAGGATAAACTTACCTCCCAGAAATCACTTGCGCACCGCTCCCGCTGCGGTGAACGAAACGAACACGAGATTGAAAGATTGTTTGACCGTGCCGTGTGTCTCTGAATTTATCGTACACCAAATAAAGCAACCTTAAATTCACAGAGAGCACCAGGGTGAGATTCACAGAATGATACAACACAGCCACACACAGCAACAGAGACTGCAGATAGAGAATTGATCCAATATTCACATGTCACACCAGAGACTGACAGTTAAAGATTTATTTACACCCAAACGCCGAAATGCACCCTCTCCTCCACACACAGACAATGCACAATGCCACTGAAAGCTTTGTGTTGATTCTGACATGCAGACATTTTAACGGACACTGGCAGACAACTGACACACACATACAATGCCCCAATCTCAGCTATTGTTATTGAGTGGATCAAATCATTATGTTGTTTCACAGTTTCGTTTAAAACGTCTGCATATCAGAATCATCACAAAGCTTTCAGTGACCTCCGGGGTCGGATGTGAGGCAAAGTTTGAAGGAATCAGAAACAGGTTGATCAATGTCCCCTGAGAGGTGAAACTGCCGCCCCGAACTTCCTTCTATAAAGGTGATTCCAGTCACTCCCCACTTTCCATCAGAATAACGTCACAGAAGAAATCACATCACCTTCACAGAACAACCATTCAGCACGAAAGTAAAGTATCTGAACTACGCTGACCTGAATCAGTGTGCTCAAACGTGTGTTGTTGTTGAAAGAAAAAACGAGGAAGTGAATAGTTTTCTGGCTACCGCAGGGCAGTAATTTTGTAGCTCCTGGTTTAAGGAGCAGAATGCCGCAGCGGAAGCGTGCTGGGCCATTAGCGCGAGGTCGAGGAATCGAGGGTATTCTCTGCTATTTACTTTCTCCCACACACCAAAAGTAAACATAACGCACCTTCCTGTTTGCTTTGCAGCAAATACCTATCAGGATCTTTCTTGCAGTCTCATCCCGACATTTGTCCCAGGATTGAAGGAGACAGCGTGACACATTACAACATTGTAAAGCTCACACATAGGGAACCACAGAGAAAATGCTGTAAAATCTCAACAGGCGTGACAGCATCTGTAGGGAGAGAAAAGAGCTAAAGTTTCGAGTCCAGATGGCCTTTCTCAAAGCTGGACTGGAAACGTTATCCAGCAGTACCCCACAGAGGGGCAATATCGATATATAACGATATCCATAATAACTCACAGGGGCCAATAAGGAAATAAAGCTTTATCGAGCAATGAATCACAATAGAAACCGAGTTCCCAACTTCCCCTCTCGGCCGGATGTGAACCATCCAACCAGCCAGACTATTTACAACAAGATAAGACGAATGTTCCCCGGAGCCCTGGGATCAATATTAATTCCTCAACCAGAGTCACTGAAGCAGATTATAGAGTCATTAACTGGGCTTTTGCCTGTGGGGACTTGCTGTGCGTTTATAAGCAGGAATCACCTGTCCTTGAGCCCAACGCTTTTACATTGAATATTAGATATTGGATCTTCCTCGGGTTGAAAATCTTGCTGCAGAAATTTAACCTCGTGGAGGAAAAGTTACTATCAGGAGTGGGAATCGAACCCACGCCTGCAGAGGAGACTACAAAGCTTAGCGCAGCACCTTGGACCGCTCAGCCACCCTAACGCGTTGGCGTGGAAAAAAAGCTCCCTGCACAAATCGACTTAAATTGTATCTTGATCGTCATTTCATTTCAAACAAGATGTGCTTTGCCTATTTTCAAACCCCAGCCAGAGTCCTGTACCTGAGTCCTATCCCTCTCCAAGCCTATGGGGGTTAAGGAGCTTCTCGTTGCTGCATTTATCCGTTTGCTCCAATCAAGGAGGATCAATTCCCGATCTACCTGTTCCTCACACGAAGATATTGAGAGTCTAAGATCTGAGCGATCTGAAAACCTCATCACTATTCTTAGAATTCCCCTTATACCAGAAAAGGGTCAAGATATTCTAACAGGTGAACAGGGATTCTTACTCTCTGAAACCTGTGCAGACTTAGCTGGGTGTTATTCGGGTCAAACTAGTGTTTCAAGTCATCCGCCGGTATAACACATGTCTTCATAGAAGATTCTGTTTACTTTCCATTCAGTAGCTTCACTCACGGGTCCGGCTTTTCTAAGTGGAGTAAAGTAACCTTTCTCATAACCACTCTTTCACGTTCTCAATTTAAGTTCGTTTTAATTTCAAATTAAAAGATAAAATCACTGTTTTACAGAAAAGTAATAAGACCTTTTCTTTGGACCGTCCTGGTCAGTTGTTAGGCCTTCAGGACTGCCTTGACAATCTTTCTTCTTTAACATTTGGTTTTCTCCTGATGGAGTCGCTGTTCTGCTCGGTTTCCGTGTTCAGTCCTTTCCATGACCGAGGGCAGCTATGAGAGCTGACTCGCTGGATGCTGAATTATTACCATTCAGAGAGCCCGTTGCGCAGCCTAAGTTTCTACATGACCTTTATTGAAATGTAACTGTTGCTTGCCGACTGTAGCTAATGTAAGCTCCCAGTCTTATTTTGCTTGACAGGTAATACATTTGTTTGGCAGCTAATAAATTTATTTGTTGCTTGGTCAGCAATTTTTCTGATATCTGCCTCTAGTGATGTTTTTCTCAGTGTCAATACTGGATATGAACTCGTGTTCAACGAAGCAGTTCGCCTCTGCACTTTTACGGTTCAGCTGGTGTCGAAGGCCTCTGTAATTCTAACCTTATCTGTCTTGGACCTATACCCTATGGGCTGATTACTTTCTAAAAGGTTTTTAACGTCAAAAATGTGTAAATTATGTTATAAACGTGCCACCTCATGTGTTTCTTTTGCTGGAAAGCAGTTGTCTCATATTTAACTGGCGTCAGCAGGGTTTCACGCCTAACCTTTATCCCTCAATTTAAACCTAAGATCCTGGCTGTTCCTTTTTGAATTGTTCTATAAAATAATGCACTTCTAAAGAAGTGTGAAGTACTGTTCCCTTTTATATAACTTAAACATTTAAATTGATTGAATGTCTTTTTAACTTGAAAAACAGGATGAGTTGGCTATAGCTCTGTTCTTTAATGCCTGTGAAGCTATCTGTATTTCAAACAAGCTGCGGCTGTTAACCCTTTGTGGGACCTTTCGCTTTCTTTTAAAATCTCAGGCTTTTCCAGGCTTACTTTCATGGTTCAAATGACATATTGTTCAACTTTTGCATTACACCCCCTCTTGGCATTTGAAACATGGCCCCATTCTTTTAATTCTTATCCCCTACTCATTTTATACCATCGTATCCCATATCTGTGCTTTCAATATTCAATTTTCCTGTTTTCAAATCGTGTCCCAACCCCATCGTGTGATTTTATCCATCGCTTATACCACAGGTGACAGACAGGTCATTCTTTAATTATAATCACCGTGGACTATAGTGGCAGCTGTTCATAAAGGTAACCCAATAGCTATTTTTCGTGTGTTCCACTATCTCCAAAGCATTTTATCTCCTTGGGATAGCAGCACCGTACAAGCTGCCTCGTGTCCCTTAGGATCAGTAAGCCACTCAATGCATCAGTAACCAAAAAGTTTGTTTACCTGTCACTGGCAGTCGAGTGTCCCATTCCTGTTGCATCCAAATTGCCTTATGTTCCTCATTGGTATCGTAAACGACTTTATCATGTATTAGCCACTTACTCCCGTGCATCATCAATTTAAAAGGTGTCTTTGACCCCACTTCCAACCCTGATTTTCTCTCATGGGTAACTAAAATGTCCCTGAACCAAGTACGTCCGGAATCATTTGATATACATGCTATTGTAACTGACTGCCATGTCTCTTCAAGATCCCTTTCCTCCGTTATCATCTCTTGAAACACATGACGCGTATATTTGCCCTTATAACAGTCGCCACATAACCAACCAAAAATGGTTGACAACCCTGTTTCTATTGCAAGGAGCGATACATTTAATACATCCAACTGGTGGGGGTCCAACACAATGGAGCCCACTTTCTTCACATCGAATCATCACTTTATCGTCTTCCATATAAACATTATTCCTCCCTGTTGTCAAGTACAAAGTTACAAAAGTAAGCCTTATCTTAACACTTTGCTATGCAACTAATCACACAAACAGTTTGTGTGTTACATCTTCACATATTTTTTAGCAATCACAATCTGTAAGACAAAATTTAATATCAACACATCGTTTCCTGGTCTTAACAGAGTGATTTTTAAGCCAGAACTTGTGCCCAATAATGAGAGTATATAAATCACACATGGTATTAACAACATCAATATTCCCCGTGATATGATATGTGCTGGTACTTTGGTAAATTACCCACGAGATTACCCTTACTACACTTTAAGTGAACCCTTGTTTAACCCCTTTGTATTAAAACAGTCCCATTTTGCAGAAAACTCACACCCATTGTGGATGTTGAGTAAACAAAATTTGTTCAAACTGTTGAGCAGCTTTAGCTCCGTCATCATCAGACAGACTGAGATTCCCTGCTGGTTTTCGCTATTGTATGACAAGTTGTGCTCCTGTCTCAAGTTCTAATTAACTCTGTCAGATTCTGTGCTGTTGCGTTTAGTTCTAAGCATGTCAATTGTATCTGTAGACGTCACTTGTTCTTTAGAATAATTCATGCTTTTGACAGCATCCAATGCTATCCTAGTTCCAATTGTTCTATTGCCCAGCTATCTGCCGCCCATTGTAGTTTAGTGCTGTAAGGCTCCCTCTAACTAAAATCAACTACCAAAGTCCTGCATTTGTTCCTTGTCAGTTGGCATCTGTTATCTCAAGCCATGTCAAATTCTTTTTCATACATACATAACAATTCTTAATAAGATGCACGACATTTTAAAAAAATAATTATCATAATGCCTCAAGGAAACTTCGTTTAAAACATTGGTTGTAAATTTCGCACTGCAATATCAAGCTCAAACAAACAAAAATGTCTTAATACTATTGTCTCGTAAACTGTGGGGGTTCCTCGTCAGTCGCTGCTGTCTGTCGCGACCCTTAAAAAATCCATCATGTAGTACACGTCCCGTGGAGAACTCAGATCATCCATCAGCTGGTGTCCAGGCCACATGTCCAGTCAGAGAAGTGTGACCGAAGGTTTCACTGCTCAGTAATCATTTGATACTTCGGTTTATTCCCAACTCGAAATGATTTCTTCCTGGCTTTGTCAGTTACGTTCCTCAAATATGTAACCAATTATATCATTTTTCTCTCTTTCCGTTGAGCAATTTTATTTCAACATTTGCAACATAGGTTTTGACATAATTTAAAATTTCCCAATTTCCACAGCAATGCTGCGGCAATTACCCCTCCCGCAATTGATACAAACAAGTACCAATTGTTTTGAACCAAGGTTAACGTAGTCCAAAACCATTTACATGGACTTGCTATAATTTTAATTGCTGTTTTAAATGTTTCTTTAATTTTTAAGCCCACGTCTATCAAATCGTTTCCCAAATTACTCCTACTTGTGGTTTTGTTTTGCAACGCATTTCTTATCTTAACTTGCCCTTTCTCGGGGTCCCAGTTAGTATCATTAGTTTTCCCCGAATACTGTCTAAAAATCTTTAACCGATCTGATAATTTTAGTACGTATTCCAGGCTGCTTGCAAGTGCTCCCAACATTCTACTGAATATGTTATTACTGACACTGTTGCTTGATTCTACAGACTGCTGTTGAGCCGATCTCCTGGATGATTTGGAAATTAATGATTTCTTCCGTTATATTTAAACATTTGCTTATTCTTATTTTTATTATGTGTTTTATCTGACTGAAGCTGGTATCTATTTTTCCATATCCCATTACTTCACCTGATTCCCCTAATGCAATTAGAATACTAATATTCCGAAACTAATCACGGCAATCCCCATTAACATTGTTGCCCCCCATTTTAACCAATCTAGCTTACTCCTAGTCCTAGCTTCTTCCATTCCTTCTTTAAACCCGATCCTTGTATCCCTCTTGATTGTAGTCCTTTTTCTCCTTCCAAACAAATGTGTCTGTATCATTCTATCTATCTGAAAAATCAAACGAACAGGCCAAGGTTGGAGAGGGCCCTATTTGTTCATTTGTATGTTCTATTCTTGTTTGGATACTCCAGAAGTGCCCTCTCCAGGACCTCCGGATGTCCTTTTTGTTTCTTTTTGGGTTTTTTGCTGGCTTGTTTTTTGCTCTATCATGTACATCATACAATTAAGGCCGGTTAAGCCTTCTCCTTCTATCATTGCACCCCTGAGTGAGATTCGAAGAATCTCAAACTCCTCCTCTTTTGCTCGCTCAGTGGTCCAATCTGGTTGAAACTTACCCTGATACATTTCGGATATTGCTACTGACTTAACTCCAATTTCTTTTTTTCTGATTATGACAGGATTTTTATGAAAGGTAAGTTCTGAACATGACATTTTATCTTCATCGTCTGTCCTATCAATGCTGCTAACAGGTTTTAATTCACTGTCATCCCACTCTACTTCATCACATAATACTAGTGAGTGCAGTAATTCATTGACACTCATAACTAAACATTCCTTTCCTCTAAAGCCTGTCCATTGTCTGGGGGTTTCAATATATCCACAGAAACCCCTTCCCTGTATCGGGAAAGTTTTGGTTCATATTTTTTCCAAATCCATATCCCGGGTCAATCATTAATTTCGTACAACATTCCTTTTCTCCTTGTCCAACCGGTTTGGGGGTATGGTCTACCCTCTGGCACGGCACCATTGCGGTGATACAGTTTCTGAACACTGTTAGGCTAATTTTATGTCCCCGGGTCATCCCAACATCTTTTAAACTATATACTCCCTCACTAATTGGGATAATAAGTTTGTCACTTCTCCACAATCCTGCACATCATTTCAGAATTACATCATCGTTAGCTAGGTTTTCTCTGCAGTAATGACATTTTGTCACTTTCATACCATCCCATATACAATCCTTGCTGATTACGTTTCTTCTTTGCTGCCGAAAGGTTGCCTATGGATTATCATAATCCCTTGGTTATTATTTAGCTGGGTCAGATGTTTCAGTTCTGATATAATTCTTTTTGCTCCAGACGCCATGCTTCTCTAATTCAACTATATGTTCACCCAAATTCTGAACGATCTTTTCTTTACCTTTTACCTAGTTTTAGTTGGTAGCTTCACCCAAACTGCCTCTGTGCTATCGATTGGTATTTAATATCCTAATTTTTCCTGCATCGAATTTTATTGAATATTTCCCTGCCATCAGATTCTCATTTCCTGATACTGAAAGTAATTCTCCTAATCTAACTTCTGGTCTAATATCTTTATTCCCTAAAGCTCCTTCTACCATGTATTTAACATTCTAAACATCATTTTTCCTGCTCCTGACTATCTTTTGAGTCTTCGGGCACTAGGAACCTGCTGGAGCTGTGCCGTGTCAATTTCAACGGGTTAGTTTCAAAGTACTTTCCTGCACAGAGCTCTGACTGCTCCTGAGTAAAACCTCTTTTTGTGATTATGCTGTGACCAATTTAGTTCTGAACATACTGATTTACTACCTCATAATATTGGTCACATTTCTACCTGCCGTTTATAACTTCGAATTGATGTGAAACTCGGTTTTGCAAAATACAACATTTTAAAAACTTGAAACACCAAAGGGAAATTCACAAATCCTTATTAAACACACACACACACTCATTTATCCACCGAGACCTTGGATGTCTATTCCATCGGGTTTTAGGTACTCTAACAAAAATGAGACCCCTGCGTTCTGATAAGCCTCCCTTATCAAGGAGTTTTTTTTGCCTCTTTTAATCTCTTCCACTCTCGCCCCGTACGCTCGCCCCGTTGCTTCACGTCTCTTGACCGTGTTTCAGAGCAAGAGGATTACCCTAATTGCCATTTTCTGGATTCTAAATTTATGTTCCTGGTTGTCCCTTTCAGGTGCACTCCGACATTCAGGATATGCACCCTATCTGGGACCTATCCAGGGGCACTGAGGCACTGTCTTCTTGTTTTAGTTAAAGGTCGATTGATCTTCGTTTCTAAAGTTTTCTCGGCGTCCCTATTTCTCTAGGCTTTCCCTCACAATCTGCTTGACTCCAAGGAAGATTTATTTTTGTCCTCCTTCTACCAGTAATGGATGCAAGAATCCCAGTACCTTTACTAAGATGTCTTGCAGACCTTTACTCAGGGTCAGTATCTTCTAGTCTTCTGACGCTCGCACCCAACTAAGTTTTAGGTCCCCCCGATCCACAGAATATCCTTCCAAAAGTCAATCACACATGACTTTCCGCATTAAACTCGGCAGGTAAAGTTCGCCTCACACATATACTAGAAACTTCTAATATTCTAGCCTTTGTGCCAGTTAGAAACTTCTAATATTCTAACAATTATTTGGGAACTAGAATCGTCTTATATTCCATTCCCTGTGTAGGTTAGAAACTTCTAATATTCAAACCTCCACCTGCTTAACTAGAAACTTCTAATATTCTAGCCTCGCTTTTCCCAGAAACTTCTAACATTCTAGCCCTCCACGTTGCGCGACATGAAGTTAAAACCTTACCACTGTTCTTAGAATTCCCCCTGTACCAGAAAAGGGTCAAGATATTCTCAATGATGAACAGGGATTCTCACTCCCTGACTCCTATGCAGACTTAGGTGGGCGCTATTCGGGTCAAACCAGTGTTTCATGTTATCCCACGGCATAACCCATGTCTTCAGAGAAGATTCTGTTTACTTTCCACTCAGGTGCTTCACTCACGGGTCCGGCTTTTCTAAGTAGAGTGAAGTAAACTTTCGAAAAACACTCTTTCAGGTTATCTATTTAAGTTCGTTTTAATTTCAAATTAAAAGATGTAATCGTTTTTACAGAAAAGTAATAAGATATTTTCATTGCATCTTCCTGGTCAGTTTTTAGACCTTCAAGTCTGCCTTGACAATTATCTCCTGTAACTTTTGTTTTTTTCCTGATGGATTCGCTGTTCTGCTCGGCTTCCGTGTTCAGTCCTACCCATGACCGAGGGTAGCTATGAGAGCTGGCTGCTGAATTATTAGGTATTATATAGCCCTTTGCGCAGACTTAGTTTCTACATGGCATTTATTGAAATGTAGCTGTTGCTTGCTGACTGTAGCTAATGCAATCTCCCTGTCGTTGAACTAGCTTATTCTGCTTGACATGTAATACTTTTGTTTGGCAGGTAATACATTTATTTGTTGCTTCGCCAGCAACTTTTCTGATATCTGTCTTTACTGATGTGTTTTCTCAGTCTCAATACTAAATATGAACTCGTGTTCAACGAAGCAGTTCGCCTCAGCACTTCTACTGGTCAGCTGGTGTCAACGGCAGGTCGCCCCCTATATTTCTAACCTTATCTGGCTTGGACCTATACCCTATGACCTGATTATTTGCTAAAAGATTTTTAACGTCAAAAATGTGTAAATTATGGTAGAAACGTGCCACTTCATGTGTTTCTTAGCTGGAAAGCAGTTGTCTCATATTTAAGTGGCGTCAGCAAGGTTTCCCGCTTAACCTTCTCCCCCAATTTAAATCTAAGATCCTGGTTGTTCCTTTTTTAATTGTTCAGTAAAATAATGCACTTCTCAGGAAGTGTGAAATACTGTTCCCGTTTATATAACTTAAGATTTTAAATTGATTGAATGTCTTTTTAACTTTAAAACCAGGTTGATTTGTCCATATCTGTTTTCTTTAACGCCTGCGAAGCTATCTGTATTTTAAACAACCTGCGGCTGTTAACCCTTTGTGGGACCTTTCCATTTCATTTCAAATCTCAGTCTTTTCCAGGTTCACATTCATGGTTCAAATGATATATTTTTCATTATAACCTGTTCCTCACACGAAGGTATTGAGAGACGAAGATCTGAGCGACGTGAAGTATCCAATTGGAGAGATGCATCCTGGCAACTGGAATCTCTCTCCACAGCTGCTTCCGGTGCTGCTTTCACAGCCGAAGAACCCCTCCAGTGTCCAAACAGGTGAAAGTTCATCCAGTAGAGGCGGCAGAAGGGAGTTCTGGGAGAAGTCAACTTAGTCACCTCGACTATACTGTGGGTAGCTGAAGAACAGGTGTCAAGGAGCAGATCATACTGAAAGGAAAATGTTGATACTAATAAAGAAAAAGGCAGATGTGCTGCTGGGAGATAGCGCCTTGTTTGCTTTTGGTGTGAGTGAGAATACAAATAGCAGACGATGGTTTTGGTCCAGCGACTGCTGGGCTATGGGCCCACCACGCTCCCGCTGCGCCAGTCCGCTCGTGGTTGAGCTATTCGCGGTCGGACATAAGGCAAAGTTTGAAGTATTCGGTAACAGCTTGATCAACGTTCCCAGGGAGGTGAAACTTCCGCCCCGAACTTCTTTCTGTAAAAGTGATGCCAGTCACTCCCCACTTTCCCATCAGAACAACGTCACAGAAGAAATCACATCACCTTCACAGAACAACCATGCAGCACGAAAGCAAAATATACATTCTTCCTCACGCCAAAGGTAAACATAACGCACGATCCTGTTTGCTTTGCAGCAAATTTCTATTGTAGTCAGAATCTCTATTGTAGTCTCATCCCGACATTAGTCCCAGGAATGAAGGAGACAGCATGACAAATTACAACATTGTAAATGTCACAAATAGGGAACCACAGAGAAAATGCTTTAAAATCTCAGCAAGTCTCCCAGCATCTGTAGGGAGAGAAAAGAGCTAATGTTTCGAGTCCAGGAGAAACTTTGTCAAAGCTGGACTGCAAACGTCATCCAGTAGTACCACACAGAGGGGCAATATAGAGATATAACGATATCCAGTAATACCTCACAGGGCGGCAAAACGTTAATAAAGCATTAACTAGAAATAAATCACAATAGATACCGTGTTCCCAACTTCCCGTCTCGGACGGATGAGAACAACCCAACCAGCCAGACCGATGTACAACAAAAGAAGATTAATTTTAGCCGGAGTCCTGTGATCCATTTGAATTCCTCAACCAGAGTCATTAAGCAGATTATCGAGTCGTTACATGGGCTTCTGCCTGGAGGGTATTGCTGAGCGTATTTAAGCAGGAATCGCATGTCCTGAGACCAACACTTTTCCATTGAATGGGAGGGATTGGATCTTCCTGAGGTTGAAATATTGCGCGGGGAAATTTAACCTCGTGGAGGAAAAGTCAATATCAGGGATGGGATTCAAACCCACGCCTCCAGCAGAGACTGCGACCTCAACGCAGACCGCTCGGCCATCCTAATGCGTTGTCTTCGAAGCTAAGATCCGTGCACAAATCGACGTAAAGTCTATCTTCATCGTTATTTCATTTCAAACAAGATATGCTTTTCCTACTTTTGAACACCTGCCAGAGTCCTGTGTCTGAGTGCCATCCTTGTCCAAACCGCTGGAAGGTTAAGGAGCTTCCCATTGCTGTATTGATCAGTTTGCTGTCATCAACAAGGCCCGAATTCCCGCTCTACCTGTTCCTCACACGAAGGTATTGAAAGTCTAAGATCTTAGCGAATGAAGTATCTAATTGGAGAGTTGCACTCTGGCGACTGCAACTCTCTCCGCAGCTTCTTCCGGTGCTGCTTTCACAGACAATTAGCCGAAGAATCCCTCCAGTGCCCAATCATGTGAACGTTAATCCAGTAGAGGCGGCAGAACAGTGTTCTGGGAGAAGTCAACTTGGTCACCTCGACTGTACTGTGGTTAGCTGAAGAACAGGTGTCAAAGAGCGGATCAGACTGAAAGCAAAACTTTGATACTAATAAAAAAATTGGCATATGTGCTGCTGACAAACAGCAACTTTTTCCGTTTGGTGTGAGTGAGAATACGAATAGCAAAGGATGGTTTCGATCCATCGACATCTGGGTTTTGGGCCCAGCACACTCCCGCGATGCCATTCGACTCGTAGCAAATAAATTTCGTGGTCGGACTTGAGGCAACGTTTGAGGAAATCTGTAATAACGTGATCAATGTCCCCAGAGAGGCGAAACTGCCGCCCCGAACTTCAGTTTATGAAGGTGATTCCAGTCACTCCCCACTTTCCCATCAGAACAACGTCCCAGAAGAAATCACATCACCTTCCACAGAACAACCATTCCGCACGAAAGTTAATTATCTGAACTGTGCTGACCAGTATCAGTGTGCTCAAACGTCTGTACTTGTTGAAAGAAAAAAATGAGGAAGTGAATAATTGTGTGGTAATGTTGTAGCTCCTGGTTTAAGGAGCAGAGTGCGCAGCGGGAGCGTGCAGGGCTATTAGCCCGAGGTCGAGGAATCGAGGGTATTCTCTGCTATTTGCATTCTCCCTCACAACAAAAGTCAACATAACACACGTTCCTGTTTGCTTTGCAGCAAATAGCTATCAGAAACTTTCTTGCAGTCTCATCCCGGCATTAGTCCCAAGAATGAAAGAGACAACATGACACATTACAACATTGTAAAGCTCACACATAGGGAACCACAGAGAAAATGCTTTAAAGTCTCAGCAGATCTGACAGCATCTGAAGGGAGAGAAATGAGCTGACGTTTCGTGTCCAGGTGACCCTTAGTCAAAGCTGCTCGGGAAACGTTATCCAGTCGTACCCCACAGAGGGGCAATATAGATATATAACGGTATCCAGTAATAACTACAGGGGGCCAATAAGAAATAAAGCTTTATCGAGCAATGAATCACAATAGAAACCGAGTCCCCAACTTCCCCTCTTGGACGGATGTGAACAATCCAACCTGCCAGACTATTTACAAGAGAAGACGAATTTTACCCTTCTCTTGGGATCAATATTAATTCCTCAACCAGAGTCACTGAAGCAGATTATCGAGTCATGAACTGGGCTTCTGCCGGTGGGGTCTTGCTGTGCATATTTAAGCTGGGATCTCATGTCCTGAGACCAACGCTTTTCCATTGAAAGGGAGGTATTGGACCTTCCTGAGGTTGAAAATCTTGCTGGAGAAATTTAACCTCGTGGAGTAAAAGGCAACATCAGGAGTGGGATTCGAACCCACGCCTCCAGAAGAGACTGCGACCTGAACGCAGCGCCTTAGACCGCTCGGCCATCCTGATGCGTTGACGCAAAAACTAAGATCCGTGCACAAATCGACTTAAAGTCTGTCTTCATCGTTATTACATTTCAAACAAGACATGCTTTCCCTACTTTTGAACCCCAGCCAGAGTCCTGTATCTGAGTGCCATCCTTGTCCAAACCGCTGGTGGTTAAGGAGCTTCTCATTGCTGCATTGATCAGCTTCCTCTAATCAGCAAGGTACGATATACCGCTCTACCTGTTCCTCAGACGAAGGTTTTGAAACTCTAAGATCTGAGGGCGTGAAGTATCTAATTGGAGAGTTGCATTCTGGCGACTGCAATCTCTCTCCACAGCTGCTTCCGGTGCTGCTCTCACAGACAAGGAGACGAAGAACCCCTCCACTGTCCAATCAGGTGAACGTTCATCCAGTAGAGGCGGCAGAAGAGTGTTCTGGGAGAAGTCAACTTAATCACCTCGACTGTACTGTGGCTAGCTGAAGAACAGGTGTCAAAGAGTGGATAAGACTGAAAGCAAAACTTTGGTACCAATAAAGAAAAAGGCAGATGTGCTGCTGACAAATAGCAACTTTTTTCCGTTTGGTGTGATTGAGAGTACGAATAGCAGAGGATGGTTTCGATCCATCGACATTTGGATTATGGGCCCAGCACGCTTCCGCTGCGCCACTCTGCTCGGTGCTCTTATTTTTGTGGTCGGACTTGAGGCAAAGTTTGAGGAAGTCTGTAACAGCGTGATCAATGTTCCCAGAGAGATGAAACTGCTGCCCCGAACTTCATTTTATAAAGGTGATTCCAGTCACTCCCCACTTTCCCATCAGAACAACGTCACAGAAGAAATCACATCACCTTCCACAGAACAACCATTCCGCACGAAAGTTAATTAACTGAACTGTGCTGACCAGTATCAGTGTGCTCAAACGTGTGTTCTTGTTGAAAGAAAAAAATGAGGAAGTGAATAATTGTGTGGTTACCACAGGGCAGTAATGTTGTAGCTCCTGGTTTAAGGAGGAGAGTGCGCAGCGGAAGTGCTGGGCCATTAGACCGAGGTCGTGGAATCGAGGGTATTCTCTGCTATTTACATTCTCCCTCACGCCAAAAGTAAACATAACACACGTTCCTGTTTGCTTTGCAGCAAATACCTATCAGAAAATTTCTTGCAGTCTCATATCGACATTAGTCCCAAGAATGAAAGAGACAGCATGACACATTACAACATTGTAAAGCTCACACAGAGGGAATCACAGAGAAAATGCTTTAAAGTCTCAACAGATCTGACAGCATCTGGAGGGAGAGAAATGAGCTAAGGTTTCGAGTCCAGGTGACCCTTAGTCAAAGCTGCACAGGAAACGTTATCCAGTAGTACCCCACAGAGGGGCAATATAGATATAGAACGATATCCAGTAATAACTCACAGGGGACCAATAGGGAAATAAAACTTTATCGAGCAATGAATCACAATAGAAACCGAGTTCCCAACTGCCCCTCTTGGAGGGATGTGAACAATCGAACCTGCCAGACTATTTGCAAGAGAAGACGAATTTTACCCTTCTCTTGGGATCAATATTAATTCCTCAACCAGAGTCACTGAAGCAGATTATCGAGTCATGAACTGGGCTTCTGCCGGTGGGGTCTTTCTGTGCATATTTAAGCTGGAATCTCATGTCCTGAGACCAACGCTTTTTCATTGAAAAGGAGGTATTGGATCTTCCTGTTATAAAGAAGAAGGCAGGTGTGCTGCTGACAAATAGCGACTTGTTTCCGTTTGGTGTGAGTGAGAATATAAATAGGCTTGTAACTTGCTGGCGAGGCCGTCGCCGGTGATGATGACGTGGCGTGGACTCGCTGAACCAGTTTCAGGAGCTCGAGCACCGAGCAGGGACGATCTATCAGGCCCGACGATTTCAAACCACAGTGTTGCCGTGTCGCCTTGTTGGGTACCCCTAGTTGACAGGAACCACTGGCAGCTGTGGCATTGCCACAGTAGTCAAGGAACCGGTGGAAGAATGCTTGGTCTGGCGCGCATGGTGTCGAGGCCGGATTTTGAGATGAGGTTCGCTGATGCGCCGGTGTGAAGTTTGAATCGGATGCAAGCCTTGTCTCATTTCATTTCATTTCGTTTTCATTTCATTAATTGTGTGGACAGCACACCACTCGTCGATCCACACTGAGGATCAAGAGGCGTTTCTCGTTGTGGTGGAAGGCAGCGCATGTGTAGTTATGATGCCCACCCGGTTTGGGGACCTGACGCACTCAGCATCAGGGTCTGTTGGGCTGTCGGGATCGGAATCTGGCATGCCTTGTTGTATTGAGCGGACACTTCTGCGCCGCAGCTGGGATCGCTGGCTGCTGAGCGGTGGAGCAGATCTGCAAAGGGCTGCATAGTGGCCAAGCTTGCCACACTGTAGACACCGGCGTCCTTTTGCTGGACATTTCCGCTTTAAGTGGGTGGAGCCACAATTCGGAGATGTCATGACGCCGACGGCAGGGCATTTCGTGCGCCATCGTGCATGCGCCGTGCGATCGGTCGACGTACGCACCTGTGCAGTCATGTTTTCGGCCTCGTCGTCCACTCGGTCATGGCGCACATGCGCAGGGACCCGGGAAAAGCGCACAAAGCGACCACTCTCCTCGATGCTCAGGCCGTGCATTTGAACAATGGCCTGCACCCGTTCCACCTCATGGGAGGCCAGTTTTGCAGTTTCTGCCGCCCCGATGTGGGAGTAACGATTCTTAGCATGCTCATGGATAACGCATGTCTCGATAGCAACTGAGAGGGTCAACTGTTTGACTTTCAGGAGCTGCTGCCGAAGGGAGTCGGAGTGGACACCGAAAACGATCTGATCCCGGATCATGGAATCTGCCGTCGAGTCATAGTAACATGACTGCGCTAGGATGCGGAGATGGGTCACGAAGGACTGAAAAGTTTCATTCTTACCCTGAAGCCTCTGCTGGAAAAAGTACCATTTAAAGCTCTCATTCACCTCAGTGTCGCAGTGGCTGTCAAACATCAGCAGGACTATTTCGAATTTTGTTTTGTCTTCGCCGGCAGCGAATGTAAGGGAGTTGTAGATGTGGATGGCGTGGTCCCCCACGGTGGAGACAAATAATGTGATCTTCCTGGCATCCGATGCTGCTTCGAGGTCAGAGGCCTCGATCTGCAGGAGGAACTTTTGCTTGAAGATTTTCCAATTGGCGCCAAGGTTGCCGGAGATGCGGAGCTGCGGAGGAGGCTGGTGTTTTCCATTTCACCGGATGGCTGCTTCCTGGTCAATGCTGGTTCACTGGAGATAGGTCCGTCAAGATCAGTATCACTCTGGTACCATGATGTGTTAGGCAGGTAGGCTCAATGTGGACTGCACTCGATGCAGGGAAGCTAAAAACAGACGTCGAACACTGGAGAAAATCCAACACTGTTTTATTCAACGATAGAACTGATACACATATTCAGCTGTGGGTCGACACTATACTGAACTGACTGGAGACCTTGTAGTAGCCTGATCAGACTTACTAGCTCCCGCGTGGTGTTTGCACTTGCTAGCTCGTGGACTCTGACTGTCTCAGTGGCTGGGTCCAGAGAGAGCGGGAAACCTAATGCCCTCTGGCTTTATAGTGGTAGTGTCCTGTTTGGTGATTGGCTGCACTGTGTTGTGCTTACTGGTCATCCTGTGTGTTCATCACTGACTGTCTGCATCTCATTATATACATGAGTGGATATTATGACAGACTCCAAATCCAATGGTCTTTTTCCACGGATATTCTATCCCTTCTCACAGACAGACTGGGAGACCCGTCATCGCATGAAAGCAATAACTTCCTGGAGTGATTCCAGGTTGGGTTTATATCGCATAAATTGTCAATGAATGTCTTGTTAAACGTAGTTCAGTTAGCGGAGTGGCTGTGGCTTGGTACTTGCAGTCAAATGGGGTTCCTCCGCACAGATTCGAAACCTACTCGCACTGTAGGCAGCACGGTAGCACAGTGGCTATCACAGTTGTTTCACAGCTCCAGGGAGCTGTCTGTGCAGTGTCTGCGTAGGTTTCCTCCGGGTGCCTCCGGTATCTTTCGGAAGTTCGGTGCAGACTCAAGAGGCCGAATGTCCTGCAGGGATTCTCTGGATAACAAATTAGAATCGTCAGAACTCCGACATTGACGGGATGTTTAAGGCGTCTGACTGATCTTCATCATGATGCGATCAAATGTTTGTATCTTTCAGTCTTTCCGCGGTGTTTTATTTACAATGTGTAGAAACATGTGAAACATGGTGTTGAAGTGTTTCCCATCAGTCCATTCAGAACAATCCTTCAGCTGGTATGATGGAAATGTAATTTGCTGACAGAAACAACATTCCCAACACTTCACATCTGGCTGCACATCTGGACCAATGCACACAGACGACCTTCTTCCGTTAGTTATTGTGCACATTAAATATCCATGAGGTGGTTTGGTGAAGTCAGGTCATATGGCGAGTTGGCCGAGGGGTGATGGCGATGCGCTGCTAATCCATTGTGCTTTGCATCTGCGGGTCTGAATCCATTCTCGTCGATGATCCATTTCCTGCGTCTCCGCGTTGGGCCACTTATTGAGGGTGACCTGATGATTCATTCAGTGTCTCAGGAACTAGGATGGAGTTTAGATTCGGAGTTCAACAGGCCTGAGGAGTGAATCTTCTTGCACCAATCTCTATACCGATATTCCGAATCCTCTGTCTGATAATCGATTTAAATCACGACACCAGCTTTGGGCAGGAGTTGGCACCATGAAAACTTGCGGCTTCAGAAACTCCAAAACAGACGCCAGCTTCATCTGGGGCACTGCTGGCAGATTTTGTCTTTCCAGAACCGGCCGCCCAGCCGTGAAATCAACTTCATCAGATGACCTCATTACACTGGTAGACGGAGGAGCAGAAGTATGCCATTCGGCCAATCGTGTCTGCTCCACCATTCAAAGAGATTATGACTGATCTGATATAATCCTCAAACCCACTTTCCCGCCACATCCCCATAATCCTTGTTTTCTTTACTGATTAAATCATGAACATATTAACTGACCCATCCTCGACAATCGTATTCGCTTAGAAACGATATTTCCACAGATACACTATCTCCTTAGAGAAGAAATTACTCATCATTTCTGGCTTAACTGGGCGGTCCCTTCCCCTGAGATTAATCCCTCAGGTCCCAGACTCTCCCACATGGAGAAGCAAACTCTCAGCATCCCCCCTGTCAACCCCCCTGAAAAGCTATTAAATCAGTGATTTTGAATGCTGGGAATTATTCCCTGTCCCAAAGATTAGGTCAGGCCTCTGGATTCCCAATCCAGTGACATAATCTTTCATCCCTCTGAACAACAATTGATTCGGCTCATTATTAAACATCTTGGGCCAGTGGGCCGATGAATGGCAGATAGAGTTTAATTTGGATAAATGTGAGGTGATGCATTGTGGTAGGTCAAATCAGTGATTGACCTACTCAGTTAATGGTAGGGAATTGGGGAGAAATACAGAACCAACAGATCGAGGAGAACAGATTCACACATCCTTGAAGGTGGTGTCGCAAGTGGACAGGGTGGGGAAGAAGGCATTCAGCATGCTAGGTTTTAAGGTCAAAATATTGAATACAAGAGTTGTGATGTCTTGTTCAAGTTGTACAATACATGCTGGTAAGACCACAAGGGAAATACTGTGTTCAATTCTGGTCACCCTATTTTCGGAAGGATATTGTTGAACTAGAAAGGGTGCAGAAGTGATTTACTAGGATGCTACCAGGACTTGATGGTGTGAGTGAAAAGTAGAGGCTGGATAGGCTGGGACTTTTTTTTCCTGGAGCGTAGGAGGCTTATGGGTGATGTCATAGAGGTCTATGAAATAATGAGGAGCATAAATAAGGTAATGAGGAGCATCTGGAACGGGCTGCCAGAGACAGGGGCAGAGGCAGTTATCATTTTGTCTTTTAAAAATCAGTTAGACAGTTACATGGGCAGGGTGGGTGTAGATGGATATGGGCCAAATGCGGGCAAGTGGGACTAGCTTAGTGATAGAAACTGGGCGGCATTGACAAGCTGGGACGAAGGGCTGTTTCCATGCTGCCAACATCCACTACTCTTTGACTCTGTCTGTCTTCCTGATGATATTAGAATTTCCTCCACAGAATTGTATTGAACCGATTGATACATAATATTTTATTCTATATTTTATCCAAGTCAAAGAGATTCATCAGTGGATAAATAAAATACTAAGATGAAAGCGAATTGAATGAACAATGTTCCAAAAAATTATATTCCAAAAAGAGCCCTGCAACGTTTGGATGGAAAGGTGAAACTTTGAGCGGAGGAAGGAAAACTCGGCTGACAGCAAGTTGCACCGGATTTCTATATCAAACGATCGCGGTGGAACTCGAGCCTCCAATCTTCTGATAGCTTCATTAGGTTCACAGAAATCAGACGCCTTAGCCATTAAGCCACGCGACCACCGCATGGGACATACGGGCCGATGTTTATCGCATGTGAATAAATACTGTGATTCTCTCTGTTTCCCTAGAAACCAGTACAATGCAGAAGGAGGCCATTCGGCCCATCGACTCTGCATGACCCTCCAATCCTGCACCCCACTCATGCTTTAATTTGGATCTAGACTGGGACGTTCTGTGCTGTTCCATGTAAAGCAAAAATGAACTTCGAGGATATTTCCAATGCAATTGTTTTTCTTCCGCAAACAATTGAATTCGTGAAATTGTGCGTTTCGGGAGCTG